>NC_073379.1:24575753-24875753 GCF_028641065.1 Leucoraja erinaceus | reverse complement strand
TTGTCTATTGTTCTCCCCCCACCTCCCTCACTGCGGTCCCCCCACGTTCTCATCGACCGTAGGTCGACCCGCGAGGCCCCATCGTCGCGAGGCCCCATCATCGCGAGGCCCCATCATCGCGAGGCCCCATCGTCACGAGGCTCCATCGTCGCGAGGCCCCATTGTCGCGAGGCTTCACCGCTGCCGAGGTCTCACCGCTGTTGACGTATCTGTATCTGTACCGCACCGTACTTGTGTGGATGACAATAAACTCAACATGACTTGGCCTTAGCAAGCAGCAATCCTTCGTACTGGATGCACAACCAAGCGAAACATTCTGACAGGGACTATCCTGTTGAGCTCCCCCCAGGAAGTTATACTTTTTCACTCCTCATCCTACTAAACACTAAGGAGAATTAACACTTATTGCTCATTCACAGCAGGTCTATGTAAACAGGCACGCTGTTTACTCTGGTAGTGTCGTGCCAACAAAGAATTTCATTGCACCCTGGTGTAAATGACAATAAACTAATTTGATTCAGAATCTCTTATCACAGCAAGCAATAAATCTTAAGCCCACAGAGCGTGCAAGGTTATTACCCAAGAAACAAATATATACAGAATCATTCAGATTTTAATCAGAGTTTAGGAGACTGGGGAAATTTGGCACCTCGCCAATGACTATTGCAAATTTCTACAGACGTACCACAGAAAGTATACTGACTGAAGAAGGATCTCGACCTGAAACGTCACCCATTCCTTCTCTCCGGTGATGCTGCCTGTCCCACTGAGTTACTCCAGCATTTTGTGTCTATCTTTGCCAGCTGAGTTGCTTGGTTTGGGACCAAAACCGCAAGAGAGTAGTAGATGTAGCCCAGTCCATCACACAGTCCGCACGTTCCACCATTAACTCCATCAATACTTCATGCTGCACCGGAATGGCTGGCAACACGATCAATGACTTGTCTTATGCCAGTTATTCCTTTTTCTCCTTGCTCCTGTCCGGCAGAAGGTACAGGAGCTTGAAAGCACGCACTGACAGACTTCTTCCCCTCAGAACCATCCTTCTATAAGCTAGAGTTCTGTCTGATTCACCTCTATCCCATTGTGGACATTTGGACTTTCTAAACAATGGAAATGATGCACTACATTGCTGAGAACTATATTCTGCACTCTATATCTTAACCATTTGTTCTATCTATTGTACTAGAGTTTGATGATTGCATTTATGTATTGTACCTATTATGCTGCTCTATGTAAGTATTTCATTGCAGGACACTGCATGTAGTATCGCAATGCTTAAGAAGGGTTTGAACAGGTACATGGATAAGACAGGTTTAGAGGGATATGGGCCAAATGCAGACAGGGGACTAGTGAAGATGGGATGGGACATTGGTCAGTGTGGGCAATTTGGGCCAAAGAGCCTGTTTCCACACTGTATGACTCTATGACACAAAGTGTACCTCAGTGGATCAGGCAGCATCTCTGGGGAACATGAATAGGTGATGGTTTGGGTCGGGTACTGACGCAAAACATCACCTATCTATGTTCTCCAGAGATGATTCCTGACATAGAAACATAGAAACATAGAAACATAGAAATTAGGTGCAGGATTAGGCCATTCGGTCCTTCGAGCCTGCACCGCCATTCAATATGATCATGGTTGATCATCCAACTCAGTATCCCGTACCTGCCTTCTCTCCATACCCTCTGATCCCCTTAGCCACAAGAGCCACATCTAACTCCCTCTTAAATATAGCCAATGAACTGGTCTCGACTACCCTCTGCGGCAGAGAGTTCCAGAGATTCACCACTCTCTGTTTCTCTCATCTCGGTTTTAAAGGATTTCCCCCTTATCCTTAAGCTGTGACCCCTTGTCCTGGAGCTGAGTGTTACTCCAACACATTGTATCCTGTTTCGTAAACCAGCATTTGCAGTTCCTCGTTTCTATGAGAAATGAATTGTCCTGTTTCAGTACACATGACAATTGAAAACCCTTGACTTGACTCTTGAGTATCATCTGATATGTAGAATGAGGCAGCATCTATGGAGCGAAGGAGTAGGCAACGTTTCGGGTCGAGATCCTTCTTCAGACTGATGTGGGGGGGGACGGGAAAAAGAAAGGAGGAGGCAGAGACAGTAGGCTGTGGGAGAGTTGGGAAGGGGAGGGGAAGGAGGGAGAAAGCAAGGACTACCTGGAATTGGAGAAGTCAATGTTCATACCGCTGGGGTATAAATTACCCAAGCTAAATATGAGTTGCTGTTCCTCCAATTTGCAGTGGGACTCACTCTGGCCATGGAGGAGGCCCAGGACCGAAAGGTCCGATTTGGAATCATTGGGGGAGGTGAAGTGCTGAGCCACTGGGAGATCAGGTTGGTTATTGCGAACTGAGCGGAGGTCTTGGGCGAAGCGATTGCCAAGCCTGCTTGGGCGTTCGCTTTGCCCAACACCTCCACTCAGTTCGCTCCACAGATGCTGCCTCACCCGCTGAGTTTCTCCAGCATTTTTGTCTTCCTTTGATTTTTCAAGCATCTGCAGTTCTTTCTTCAACATAGTGATCATAGTGATCAGTGTGAAGTACTATGTTGTTCACAACTGAGGCTAACCAGAGTCCTGACCCGAAAAGTCACCCATTCCTTCTCTCCAGAGATGCTGCCTGTCCCCACTGAGTTACTCCAGCATTCTGTGTCTATTTACGAAGTGGCAGCTCCAGCCAACACTGGCCTTGAAAGCTAGTTTTTGTTTACTGAGAGTCAGCTGATTCACAGCTGTCTGGATCCGTGTTTGTATCGTGCAGAATGAGGTGATAATGATTGGGAAGGTGTTGCATTTATTGCTGCTGGTTTACACTGCTCATTTTGGCCCAGGGCACCTTTGACACCTTTGCTTAACTGTTGGCACTAAACTGCCAATTTTATAGGATAACTGGGGATTTTCCTCAGCAGTTTTAATTTTTCCCATTATAAATCATGGTCCACCCCACCTGATGCAAGAGCCTTGGACAAGAGACAAAACTACTATATTTCCTATTGTCTCACTGTTGTAACATGAAGGCCTGGTGACCTGCTGGCTCTGGGTAAGTGTGGGGATATCGATGAAGTAAAGACAGTAAAGGTGCACATGCTTGTCACCATCAGTGACAGCAACTTCAGGATTTTGTTCATGTGTGGCCCATTTCCCTCAGAAATTCCAGGCACACACCAAAAAAAATGAGCGGTTTCCACCTTTCTCCAGCAGAATCAAGCTAAATCCATTGGATTAATGCTAACAAAATGTGTAGGAAGGAACTGCAGATGCTGGTTTAAACCGACGATAGGCACAAAAATCTGGAGTAACTTAGCGGGTCAAGCAGCATCTCTGGAGAAGAAGGGTCTCAACCCGAAACATCACCCATTCCTTCTCTCCACAGATGCTGCCTGTCCCACTGAGTTACTCCAGCTTTTTGTATCTATCTTCGGATTAGTGTGAACTCCAGGTTATTACGCGACTACGTATCGTGAAAATTTCACACTCAACTACAGACGATCACCATAAAAGTTAAAAACCATAAAGACGATCACCATAAAGGTTTTGATTTTCTAAGCCAATCAAACTCTTTCATTGTTAAAGTTATAATGATCTTCATAATTTTAATGATATCCTAAAGCATAAATACTCTTTAGTTTTAGTTTTTGCTACAGTGCAGCAGCGGTAGAGTTGCTGCCTCACAGCGCCAGAGGCCTGGGTTCGGTCCCAACTATGGATGCAGGCTGTACGGAGTTTGTACATTCGCCCTATGACCATGTGGGTTTTCTCCGAGTGCTCCGTTTTCTTCCCACATTTCAAAGACGAGCAGTTTAGTAGGTTAATTGGCTTCAGTAATTGTCCCTAGTGTAGGATGGAACTAGTGTATTGGGTGATCGCTGGTCAACCTGCATAGTGGGCCGAAGGGCCTGTTTCCATCCCTAAATTACACTAAACTAAACTATGTATCCTGAAAGTCTTACACTCAGTTATATAAGATCTCCATTAAGGTTTTGAAATTCTAAACCATAAATTTAAAGCAAACATCTTCATTGTTAAAACTATAAGGTCTTCTCAATTTCAATGATATCCTAAGCCATAAATACTATTTAGCAAAACACAAAGTTCTGGAGGAACTCAATGAGTCAGGCAACGTCTGGGGAGGGCAAGGACAGGTGTTGTTTTGAGCTATAACCACTTCAGACTGACATAAGGGGGAGAAAGCTGGAAAAGAGAGGTTGGGCGAGGAAGAGGGGGCGGGGGGGAGCGGGGGAGACAGAGCCTGGCAAATGATAGGTGGATGCAGGTGAGGGAGGGGTTAGCAGAGTAGAGACTTCAGCTGGTCTACTGGCTGTCTGTGCTTTGCTCAATATGCCACGCTACTCCCTTTTCAGTTAGTTGTCTAAGTGGGGCGGTGATCTCTGAGAGGTTCGGAATAAACTTGGCCATGTATGTCACCATCCCCAAGAACGTTTGCACTTCAGCCTTGTCTGTTGGGTATGGCATTTGTAACATGCTGCTGACGCGAGATGGACTTGGTGACACGCCTGCTTGCGAGATGACGTGTCCCACATATTCAATCTCGTTTGAGCGCATTACTGACTTTCTGGGATTGAGCTTTAGGCTAGACTCTTCCACACGTTCAAGTAGGGCTTTCACCCTTGCGTCATGCTGTGCTGCATTCTCACCACAAACGAGAATGTCAGCAACGACTATCTCCACCCCTTGTAAATCGCCAAACTCTTCCTGCATCGCCCGCTGCCAAATCTCACTTGCGGATGATATTCCAAATGGTAGCACGAGGTATCGGTATCTCCCAAAGGGAGTATTAAATGTGGTCAGACGCAAGCTGTCATCGCTCTGTGGGAACTGTCAGTGCCCACTTGTAGCGTCAAACTTTGAGAACCATTCTGCCTTCGTCATATGGGCTGCAATATTCTCGAACGTCGGCATTGGGAAATGCTCCCTGCGAATGGCCGCATTGAAGTCACGTGGGTCAAGGCATATGCGGACTTCACCATTAGGTTTGCTAACAACAGTCATTGAATTCACCCAATCTATTGGTTCGCTCACGGGCTTTATGACTCCCAAGCTTTCCATGTGCTCTAATTCGGATTTGACCTTATCCCTGATCTTATAGGGGATAGCGCGGGGCAGGTTTTGCTTAGGTTGCACGTTCCCTTGCAGCGCTATGTCGTACTGATGTTTTTTTAGCCTTCCCAGCCCTTGGAAAATCTTGCGGTGTATGATGGGCTCGCACTCACACCATCAACCGCCTCCTTTCGCACAAGATGCCCTAACTTTTCACACGTTAGTTTCCCAAATATGGTTTTCACATTCCCCCTCACAATTTGAAAGACAACCCTGTGTTCTTTCTTACCTACTTTGACGTTCCCTTTTGCCTGTCCCACGGGTTTCATTGTATGTCCAGAGAATGATCTCAGTGTTACGTTCGTGCTTAGTAAGGCAAGACCAGTCTTTCTGAACAATTGCTCTGGCAGGTTGTCGACTTGAGCGCCAGAGTCAAGTTTGAACTCAATGTCATTATTGTTGATGCTGCACATCTGTCCCCATTCACACGTCGACTCAATCACAGCATCAATCACTGCACCAATGTCGTCGTCCACTGGCTCAGGCAGCGGTGAAGCATTCATCTGGAACTCGATGTCGCGGACGTCACGGCTCCAGTCCCCGACCTTTTGGCTGATTAGCCGGTCATGTTGTCGGGAACGTGGGCGGCTGTTGGGCGCTTTATTTACCAGGCAGTTGGGAGATCTGGAAAGATGTCCAATCTCTCCGCAGGTGTGACATCTCATGTACTCAGCGGGGCAGTAATTGCCTTTATGTCTGCGTGTGTATGATCGGCAGACGGTATCCTTACCAGAATCATGGATTTCTGTCTGTGGTTGTCTGGGTCACGAATCCCTGCCTCGGCCCCATGGCCGACTGGCGCTGTCCCGTTTCACATAATCAACAGTGTCTTTGGTGTCGATGGCAGTTGGGGCACTCTGCTCCACATGCTCGGCTAATGCTTCAGTGATCATACACATGTCACTGCATTTTTCCAGTGTTAAATCATCGCATTGTAGTAGTTTCTCCAGAAGCGGCTGGCTGGTGATACCACAAACGATTCTGTCTCGCAGCGACGAGTCATGGATAATGCCAAAATCGCAATCATTAAGGGCCTGTCCCACTTACGCGTCCTTGGCTCGCAAATTACGCGACCTCGTGGTCGCTTGAGGCGTACGGGCACCGTATGGCCGCGCGGGGCCGGTCCCACTTAGAAGCGCGGAGGGGTATGGAGTTGTGCGGGTCGGACCCGGCATCGCGCGGGGCTCCGAAATTCTTGCAGTGAACGAAATCTTTGCACGCCAATGGCCTGTCGCGGAACTGACGGCCAAAGTGGGACAGGCCCAAGACCCTGGCGGGATGCAACGTCTCACCTCCAACAGCAGCAGAAGCAGGCAAACGATCGTCGAACTCGGCCTGGGGCTCACGGCCGTTGTGGTCCGGATCCGCCCCCACTTCTACTCCCAGAGCGGGGCCAAGAAAATTGAAGATAGACACAAAATGTAGGAGTAACTCAGCGGGACCGGCAGCATCTCTGGAGAGAAGCAATGGGTGACGTTTCAGATCAAGACCCTTCTTTTCAGACTGAAGAAGAGTCTCGACACAAAACGTCACCCATTGCTTCTCTCCAGAGATGCTGCCGGTCCCGCTGAGTTACTCCAGCTTTGTGTCCATCTTCAAATGATGTCACGTGCTCCAGACGGCTGTGCGTACGCATGGAATCGCGCCCGACCTTCGCCCGACCGTCTCGGCTCAACGCGACCACGAGGTCGCATAATTTGCGTGCCAAGGACACGTAAGTGGGACAGGCCTTTTAGCTAAAGACTTCGCTGCAGTCAGGTACCTGGAGAAGGTCTCCCCTCGCCGCTGATTACGTGTATGAAATATGTATCTTGTGACAGTTAAGTTCTTTTTTGGTTCACAGTATGTCTGAAACTTATTCTTCAGTGGTTGCATTTTGTCACATTCCCCTTAAACTGTGACCCCTGTTTCTGGACTCCCCCAATATCAGGAACATTTTTCCTGCAGTTACAGTAAGTGAAAATCTAGCAGGCATGCAGGGTGCCTTCTCCAACCACCCCCATTTGAAGGCCATTATCTTCCACCACTTTTACCCAGTGCTTGGTACCTACTTCCAGCAGCCACGGGATGTCCTCCAGGATGCACCGAGCCGCAGCCTGGTCCATGCCAGTCACCAGGCTGAATTTGGCGTAAAGACTCTCACAGCAGCGGTGACACGCATCCGATGCCTCTGACGGCCCGGGACGCTTGCACTGAGGCTGCTCCATGGCCGGAGCTGCAGCGAGCGACTCGCCAGCCCGGCAAATATTCACCAGCCCCAACTACCCGTCCGCATCTGCCCCTGCCGCTGTTTCTGTCTCCATCCCTCCCTCCGCCCCGGCTCTCCAATACCCACAACCAGGTTGCTCAGAGCACAGCAGCGCCTCGTCCAAAGCCGGAGACATTGAAATATGTCTCGCCAAAAAAGTGGGGGGGCTGCAGAACCCCCCCCAGCCCACCTGGTTCTGCGGCCCATGGATGGTACTCGACCTTAAAACAATTACAATGGGAAGACTCGTCGCATTTGTTTAGACTTTGTTCCTTTGTCATAGTCATAAGGAATAGGAGTAGAATTAGGCCATTCGGCCCATCAAGTCTACTCCGCCATTCAATCATCGCAGATCTGTCGCTTCCTCTTAACCTCATTCTCCTGCCTTCTCCGCATAACCTCTGATATCTGTCCTAATCAAGAATCTTGCCTCCCTTAAAAATATCCACTGATTTGGCCTCCACAGCCTTCTGTGCTAAGAAATCTACAGATTTACCACCCTCTGACTAAAGAAATGTCCCCTCATCTCCTTCCTAAAAGAACATCCTTTAATTCTGAGGCTGTGACCTCTAGTTCTAGATGCTCCCACTAATGGAAACATCATAGATTACAGCACAAAAATGGACATATCCATGCCAACCTTTTGCCCATTTATACTAATCTCATTTGCCTGCATTAGATCCATGTTGATCCGTGCTTTGCATTTTTTAAGTGCCTGTCTAAATACCATTTAATGTAATGATTAATGTAATGATGGTATCTGACTCCATTATCTCATGGGTGGGGATCTCATTGAAACTTACCAAATAATGAAAGGCGTAGATGGAGTGGATGTGGAGAGAATTTTTCAATAGACAATAGACAATAGGTGCAGGAGTAAGCCATTTGACCCTTTGAGCCAGCACCGCCATTCAATGTGATCATGGCTGATCATCCACAATCAGTACCCCGTTCCTGCCTTTCCCCCATATCCCCTGACTCCGCTATTATTAAGAGCCCTATCTAGCTCTCTCTTGAAAGCATCCAGAGAACCTGCCTCCACCGCCCTCTGAGGCAGAGAATTCCACACTCACCACTCTCTGTGAGAAAAAGTGGCAGAGTCTAGTACCAGAGACCATAGCCTCAGAATAAAAGGATGTAACTTTAGAAAGGTGATGAGGAGGAATTTCTTTAGCTGGAGGGTAGTGAATCTGTGGAATTCATTGCCACAGACGGCTGTGGAAACCAAGTCCTTTCGTGTTTTTAAAGCGGAGATTGATAGGTTCTTGATTATTAACGGTGTTAACGGTTACGGGGAGAAGTTAGGAGAGAGGCTGAGGGGGAAAGATAGACCAGCCATGATTGAATGGTTGAGCAGACTCGATGGGCCGAATGGCTTCATTATGCTTCTAGGTCTTATAAACTTGTGAACTTATGAACCTTCCCTAGCACTGTCCCAAATAGCAACCTCTCACTGTGTAAAAGCACTTTTCTATCAAATACCCATTAAAATGTTTTCTCACTTTAAACACATGCTTTCCTGATTTTTATATCCCAAACATGGAAAAATAAATGACTACATATGCTGCTTATAATTTTATACTAGACTCTGGGACCCGTTGGGTCCCAGCATCACATGGGAGGGATGGTCCCCCAACACAATATTCCACCTCTCCACCAATCCCAATATACACACACACACTCATACACACACAGACTCACATATAGACACATACTCACACATACGCACACCCTCCACCTCACACATGTACATTCACGCACATACACTCACTCACACACACATGCACTCACACTCACACGTACACTCACGCACTCACTCACACACACACACACATACAGACACATACACTCACACATACACTCACACACACACACATACACTCACACACACACAGACATACACAACACACTTGCACATACACTCACACATACACTCACACACATTCACACTCACACACACACTCACAGACTGACACTCACACAGACTCACACACACATACACTCACCCATACACTCTCTCACACACACACACATACACTCACACACACAGACTCACACAGACACACACACACACACACATGCACACACACATATACATACACACACACACACACACACACACACACACACACACATACACACACACACACACACACACACACACACATAGACACACTCATACACTCACACACACACACTTACACTAATACACACACAAATACTCACACACACACTAACTCGCACGCAAGTATTCCTTCAAAACACATTCGGACCTAATAAAGCATTTATTCCTTCCAAACACAGTCGGACCTAATAAAGTATTTATTCCTTCCAAACACGGTCGGACCTAATAAAGCATTTATTCCTTGCCAACACAGTCGGACCTAATAAAGCATTGCAGTTTCAAGCACAGGCATGGCAGCAGGCCAAACAACTCATGGCATTGTCATTTCATTTAATTCAATTTCCAATTAAGCATTGCACTTTCAAGCACAGGCAGGGCAGCAGGTCAAACAACTCATGGCATTGTCATATCATTTCATTTCATTTCATTTCCAATTAAGCATTGCAATTCCCAGCACTGCATGAAAAAAGCTACAGAAAAAACCCAATTTCCCTCACAAGCCTCACGCCACAAGCACAAAGGCATAAAGAGTCAGCAACAAACGGAAAGTGGGCTTTTAAAATAGGCAAGCAGGCAGGTCAAACAACTCATGGCATTGTCATTAAGGGCTAACAAATCATTTATTGCAAGTACATTGCAGACTCACAGTTCAGTTGATTCACAGCTTAGAATGACAGTCGTGACCTCTCCCTCGCGATCGTGTAGTGACTGACTCACGTCCAGGCATCTAGGGTTTTATAGTCCTGCTGTGGCGACGTTTTGACTTGGGAGTCTTCATATGTAAGTGTGAAGAAGAGTTCCAACCCAAAATGGTGCTTGTCCATTTCAATGGCTCAATGATTCAATTGTACTACTGTCAAATGTACCAAAGTACAGTGAGATTATTTTTATTGCATACAGTTCAGTGATATTCCTGCTACACATGAAGCAATCATAATAAGTTTAAGGGTGTAAGATAGGCCACACTGTGTCAGTACGCAAGAATCACCATGTTTTAGGTGCCATCTTGCACCCTTCAAATCCGAATTTTAAAAAAATGTTTAAAAAATGTTAGAGTCTTAGTTTGGCCACACAGATGCTGCCTGCCCTCTTGAATTCCACTAGCAGTCTATTTTTTGCTCAAGTGTCCAGTATCTGCAGTCTCTTGTGTCTCCATATGATCTGCAGTAAATTAGAAGAAGGTTCCTGATTATGATATTGAACAATCCAAAATATTTAAGATCAAATCCTACCAGAAAGGACACAAAGTGCTGGTGTCTCACTCACAAGTGATGTGAGTGAGACAGAACTTTGGTACAATCCAGCATCGTAGTTCCTTGTTTCCATGATATGTTAATGGAGTTAGATCCAGTTAGGTGTGTGTGGAACATAAAACACTGGCTCCGCTCTATGATCTTTGCTGGCTAGGACCAAATGGGCTGTTGTGAAACAACGGGCATGATGGCGCAGCAGTAGAGTTGCTGACTTACAGCGCCAGAGACCCAGGTCCCATCCTGGCTACGGCTGCTGTCTGTATAGAGTTTGTAAGTTCACCCTGTGACCGCATGGGTTTCCTCCGAGTGCTCCGGTTTCCCTCCACATTCCAAAGAAGTGCAAGTTTGTAGGTTAAATGGCTTCGGTACATTTTCCTGAGAGTGTAGGATAGAACTAGTGATCGCTGGTCGGCATGGACTCGTTGAGCTGAAGGGCCTGCTTCCACGCTGTATCTCTGAACTAAGTGACTTGGTAGGCATTCGATTTACATCATGGGAATTTTAAAAGTATGCCAGCTCATAACCATGCACTCTGACTCTGCCGCAGTCTCAGTGGATTAATGGCCTGGAGTTTGTGCATTTAAGGACAGCATCATTGATCAGCATTTAGGCAAACTTGCACAAACAAGGGGTAAAAAGTAGCTGCAGTAGGGCCTTGAGAGGAAGAGAACTTTCAATTGATTGCTGGGTAAATGCTTTGGGGTAATTAACGTTAAGAGGAGCTAATTTGGACTCACTAGGCTTGTTGTTTTAACTCTTTTTTTCAAATTGTCCATTTCCCATTGATAGCAGTTTTTAACATGTCACACTGGAGCCAGAGTGAATTATAATGGGGAGCATCATAGTCTAAACAAACAGCCTTCATTATCACTTGAATCGAATGACACCAAAATAGCACATCCTTTTACAATAACTGTGGAGTTGAGAACGACTCTAAAGAGGGGAGTCCTGCAATATTTTTAATGGGACCTATTTGTCCTTTATGTTGTGCAACAAACTGGGATTTCATTTCATGAGAAGAGAATTCAACACTTGCCTGTTAAAAATGCATATGAGGTGTTGCTGCCTGCTCTTACAAATGGATTTTAAATGGGAAAAGGTTATAGCCTGTAGTTACTGAAATTTAGTTTCACATGTGTGAACAAGGCATATATTTCACTGGCAAAATTCGTCACTCGCACAATATCCTTTCACACTCAACCTCACACACATTCTAATAACGACCACAATGTCTGCAACAGTCTGTATTTGTCCCCAGGGACTCATGCAACACTGTGTTGCCAGGTTAGTAACATGACCCATACATATCAGTTCTGAGAATATTGGTGTACTTGTAAAGCAAGATTGAAAAGTTAGACTAAAGGCTCAAATAGAACTGATCATTATCTAAAGATGTTTCCTACATTTTGCAACCAATCTTCAAATGATCCTACATAGATAGATTATATAATATAGTATATAAACATAATATATATACACCGTACTTATCAGTTCAGAGAATATTGGTGCACTGTAAAGCATGATAAGACCATGAGGGGAATAGATAGAGTCAATGCACAGACGAGGGGAATTAACAACCAGAGGACATAGGTTTAAGGTGAGGGGAAAAGATTTAATGAGAACATGAGTGGCAACTTTTTCACACAGAGTGGTGGGGATACAGAACAAGGTGCCAGAGGAGGTAGTTTTTAGTATCACAATGTTTAAAAGACATTTGGACAGGTACATAGATAGGACAGGTTTAAAGGGATATGGGCCAAATGCAGGCTGGTGGGACGAGTGTAGATGGGGCATTTTGGGCGGGGGTGGATGGGGGATATATTCCCCCACTTTTTGAGGTGGGGGATGGCCTGTATTATTATCCCCCAGTTTTTGGAGGTAGAGCAATAACAAAAATAATAATCACCTGCTCCTATCTCTCATGTAGGCCCTACATTATCTTAAAAATACTTCAAACAAAAAACATTGAAATCATACATCTACAATGCACTAAACATGATTTTTATGCATCAAATTTCAAAAAGTCCCTTCCGTGGGAGTGTGAGTGTCCCCCTCCCACCCCCTCCCCCCACTCGGTCGCTGCACTCCCTCGCCAGGTACATCGCAAGGCCAGTGATCAGTGATCAGCGATTGTTCAGCCCCCCTCACTTTCAAAAATGCTTTGTGGCCCCTGACTCCTGCACTTTATGTCCTTTTGATTATTAACTGCATCATCTGCAGTTCTTTGTTGCCTCCTGAACATGTTGTTTGCATATACTGACGCATCAGGTTCACAGAGCTTATCAAATGTCTCTGAGGAAAGTCTTTTAATGCAATAACATTTAATTTACAATGGTCATGCAAGCAAAGAACAGGGAAGTCCTACAGGCATCAAGTGACCAGATAAAGTTAACAGGAGATGCAAAAGGTTTCATGGATGGTCAATGCATCCAACTATTCCAGAAGAGCACCACACCACCACAGAGCGAGCACTGAACTGTGGAACCAAAATAGTGCGGCACAAGCAAAGAGCAGTCATGCTCAACATGGTCTTATCAGAGACCACACCTTGAGTACTGTTCAGTCCTGATCAATGAGGCACAAGGGAAGCGTTTAAGCCCTGCAGGCAATTTGGAATAGAACCAAGAGATTGTATATATTGTATATATATAGCTGTTTGGTAAAATGAGTCAAAGAGGGGTGCCTGAATACATTGTTAGAATTCTGGCCTACTGGTATGCCCACCAGACTATGCAAATAAAATGGGGCAATAGGGTCTCAGCCCCATTTGGGGTTAGCAATGGTGTTAGACAAGGGGGAATTTTGTCCCCAGTCCTTTTTAATCTATATATTGATGATTTGTCTAAACAATTGAAAGCCTGTAACACTGGGTGCGTGATTGGTAATATTTTAGTGAACCATATTATGTATGCAGATGATCTTGTGGTCTTTAGTCCATCTAGCGCTGGTCTCCAGCAGCTCCTTACTATATGTTCTATGTATGGTGTGGAACATGACATTAAATATAATGCTAGTAAGAATGCTGTTATGGTCTGTAGAACCAAAGAGGATAAATGCCTAAAATATCCTGTTTTTAAATTGTCTGACAACAATCTTAGTGTCTGTAATAAGATAAAATATCTAGGGCATATTATTACAGAACAAATGACAGATGATGAGGATATTTATAGGCAACGACGCATGCTGTATGTACAGGCAAATATCCTCTTGCGTAAATTTGGTGCGTGTGCAGATGTGGTGAAGATGTCGCTATTTAAAGCATACTGCACACCCCTCTACACTGCGCACCTGTGGTCGAACTATTTAAAGACAAGTATGCAGAGACTAAAGGTGGCATATAACGATGCTATGAGAACACTGCTAAAGCAACCTAGATTGTGTAGTGCCAGTAATATGTTTGTGGCTGCAGGAGTCAGTACTTTAGAAGCTATCCTAAGACACCACATGTATAAATTCATTTGCAGGATAAAAATGTGCTTATTGTGGCCTTGACAAATATAAGGGTTAGCACTACACGCTACGAATCCCAGTTGTGGAGACACTGGTATCGTTGTCTCGCTGTAGGACATTGATCATCTTTTAATCTGGATTTTTATGCCCACTTGCCATTCCCTGGTGCAGTGACAACATTCCCAGATGTCTGCACTGCTCTGATGCATTCCCACATTGGCTGCTGGAGCCCCATGAGCCAGAGTTACCTTAATAAAGCCCCACATCTCTCTCGCTCTCTTAAAGCCACTTGTTGAAACGTCTTTGGCTGAGCTTTTAGCCATTAAATCAAATAGACATTAAAAAAGCAGAGAACGAGACTGTTTAATCTTCAAATCCCGTCCATGTTGAAAAAGAGCAATCTTCCATTCTCTATGTCTTTCCGAATGACTCTGCAAGTTATTCTTTCCTAAATGCCCAAAAACAGTAACGTCCCATTTCAGAAGCAGCTTCCTCCCAACAACCACCAGGCTACAAAACACTGCAACCTCCAGATCAACTCCAAACTACATAGACTTGGGTGGGGGGGGATTATTTTTGTTTTTGCACTATTATTGTATGTTTATTTTTACACACTGAAGTTCCTTCTGTTCCTTACTATGGTGCTTACAGTGCTTATAGAGTTTACATAAAATATAGACACAAAGTGCTGGAGTAACTGGGAATCAGGCAGCATCTTTGGAGGCTATGTTTCATATTGGGTCAAGACCATTCTCTACACACTATGTTTACATATCTGTTGTGCTACTGCAAGAATTTCATTGTTCCGTTTCAGGACGCATGGCTGTCTCTTGACTCTTTGACTCTTGACTAATATGGAGCCATTGATGTTTAGTTTAGTTTTAGTTTAGTTTAATTTATTGTCACGTATACCAAGGTACCGTGAAAAGCTTTTGTTGCGTGCTATCCAGTCAGCGGAGAGCCTACACAGGATTAGAATTGAGCCATCCACAGTGTACACATACATGATAAAGGCAATAATGTCCAGTGAAAAATAAACTGCTGTAAAATCTGATTATAGATAGTTCGAGGGTGACCAATGCGTCTGAGGGTCTCCGAAGATGTAAGAGCTTTTACTCAGTACAAGCAAACATAATGGAGATATCAGGTAAAAAGAAGTCTTCCCAATATCAGATACACAGAATTTTCTACTCTATTGATGCGAGGACAATAATAATTAGAAGCCCATCAAAAGTGACCATGACCATCTGGTATGTCCAGTTGCCAAAGCAATCACTCCCACCATTCATGATTAAGTCAGAGACACAGGGTCCATCCATATAACGTTCCCCCTCACGTTTATATTTAAATGGAATAAATGATATAATTCCAAGAAGTCTAACTCTGGTTTAATGATGTCAAATATCTTCCCTCTAAAATATCTAGTGGCTCTAAATTCTGAGATTTATTGTTTGGTAGTTGCAAGTGGCTATTTGACACATTTCAGACATCTCGATGGTACATCTATCTCTTTTGTCTTGATCTCATGAATGTGTCATATTTCGATGTCTCTCAAGGAACTAATTGGAATTTAATGGTAAGTCCATAAGACCATAAAACATAGTAGCAGAATTGGGTCCATCGAGCCTGCGCCGCCATTCGATTATGGCTGATAGACACCGAATGCTGTAACTCAGCGCGTCAGGAAGCATCTCTGGAGAAAAAGAATAGGTGACGTTTGGGACATGTCGTTGATTATGTTGGCTGTTAGTCTGAGGAATAACAGCCAATAAAATCAAAGACATGTCCCACTCCGATCATTTCTTCTTCTCCCTGCTCCCATCCAGCAGAAGGTACAGAGGGTTGAAAGTTGAAAATGCGCAACACCAGACTCTGGAACATCTTCTTGCCCTCCTTTATCAGGCTTCAGCACTGGTGAGTAAGGCAAGGCAGCGCCTTTACCACCTCAGGCAATTGAGGAAATTCAGAGTGTCTCCAAGGATCCTACAGTGCTTCTACACAGCGGCGGTGGAAAGCATCTTGTCCGGGGACATTACCATCTGGTTCGGGAATTGCTCTGCCAAGGACAAGAAGGCTCTGCAGAGAGTAGTGTGTTCGGCCGAACGCACTATGGGAACTTCACTCACCCCCCTTTTATATTAAATGGGATAAATGATACAACAGGAAGTGCAACTCCATGAGTCAAAAAAATCCCATGAAAGATCCTGGCTCTAAATTCTGACCCCTGCAACGGACTGGTTCCAGCATGTGGCTACGGTCAGGCACACATCTCGATGGTACATCTATCGTTGCCATGCTTGTGAGAACGTGAGATATTTGATGAAGGAGAATTTTCTTTCCAGAAGGCAATTCGGACTGTAAATTGGGTCCTTTCGAGTCTGCCAGGGACTAACTATAGACAGAACTGTAACTTTTCCTTCTATTATTTATCTATGAGAAAAAGAATATGTGTGTTATGATTGTCGTTCATAATTTGTTTGGTTGTTTTGTTGTTTGTCTTTTGCACAAAAGTCCGCGAGCATTGCCACTTTCATTTCACTGCACATCTCGTATGTGTATGTGACAAATAAACTTGACTTGACTTGACTTGACTTCTCAACAGTCCTTTCATTACCAAGAGTACTGTCCGATTCACCTCTACCCCATTGCGGACATTGTCCGCTATCTATGGAACAGATGCGCTACTATGCTGATACCTGCAGTATATTATGCACTCCGTATCTTTCTCTTTGCTCGAGTTGAGTTTGACTTGATTGTATTCATGAGCAG
Source organism: Leucoraja erinaceus (assembly GCF_028641065.1). Lineage (NCBI taxonomy): Eukaryota > Metazoa > Chordata > Chondrichthyes > Rajiformes > Rajidae > Leucoraja > Leucoraja erinaceus. Next base: position 24,858,774 of record NC_073379.1, on the reverse strand, counting down.
TATATCTGATCTGTTTGGATAGCATGCAAACAAAGCTTTTCACTGTACACGGGACAATAATAAAACAAAACTTAAACCTAAAAAAAAAGCTGACCCTTACATAAAAATAAATTCACCTCCCAAAATCTGGTATCTGATTTCTGGGCAATGGCTGAATGACCCCAAAGATTTAAGGATCACTCAATCAGCTTTTATCATTAATAAGCTGGTATCAGGCAACGGAACCATCCTTTCACCAACTAGAGAGCTGTCCTGAGCTACCATATCCGTCGTTGGAGACCCACGGGCTATCACTAATCAGACTTTATTGGACTTTATCCTGCACCAAACATTATTCCCTATATTCTGTATCTCTACACTGTGGACAGCTCGATTGTTATCATGCATAGTCTTTCCTCTGACTGGATAGCGCACAACAAAAAGGGCTTTTCACTCTACCTCAGCACACGTGTCAATAAACTAACTAAACTAAACTACCAGAGTGTGGAAATATTTCTATTATGCCTGTGATTCAGTGGGTAGCGCTCAGCCTTCGGAGTCAATTCCAATAGTAAACACAAGTACCAGATGGTCCTGGGTGATAATCCTGCTCAACTCTGAACTAAGCTGATTTTTATGCCAACTTCTGGCAATAAATTGGTGCTGAACACCTGCGGTACTCAACATGAACCTTTAGGTGCAAATGGCTGGTTGATTTGTTATCATCTAACATGAACAAGCTCCCACCCACCAATCCCCAATCCACCCCCGATAATGTTGTTCGTCCTGAAATATTGCTTTGCCTTACATTGATTAGTACACGGGTGGCAGAGGTTATGGGGAGAAGGCAGGAGAATGGGGTTGAGAGGGAAAGATAGATTAGGCATGATTGAATGGGCTGAATGGCCTAATTCTGCTCCTGCCTATGAACTTATGAGCTGCTATCTGACGAACAAGACACCAGTCGAAGCCCCATTCTCCTCTCGACCAGATGCAATAGATCCCACCGCACTTGCAGAATCCTTCAGCATCAATTCATTCTCATTTTACCGTTTCTGAGAACCTGCAAATATAAAACGGCTGTTGCATTTTGTACTTTAAAACTGGTGCTCCAATGGCTGTGAAATTCTTTGGCATAGAGACGCAAGCTGGAAAGGGTATGAGGATGTTGCCAGAGCTGGAGGGTCTGAGCTATCAGGAGGGGTTGAGTAGGCTGGAACTCTATTTCTTGGAGCGCAGGAGGATGAGGGTTGATCTTATTGAAGTTTATAAGATCATGAGAGGAATAGATCGGGTACTTGCACAGAATCTCTTGTCCAGAGTAGGTGAATCGAGGACCAGAGGACATAGGTTTCAGATGAAGGGTAAAAGATTTAATAGGAATATGACGGGTAACCTTTTCACACAAAAGACGGTGTTTGTATGGAGCGAGCTGCCAGAGTAGGTAGTTGAGACAGGGAATATCCCAACATTTAAGAAACAGTTAGATAGGTACGTGGATAGGACAGTTTTGGTGGGGTATGGGACAAATGCAGGCAGATGGGACAAGTGTAGATGGGACATATTGGCCAGTGTGGGAAAGTTGGGCTGAAGGGCCTGTTTCCACAATGTATGACTCTATGACTATGACTCTGGAGTAATAGTAAAAGTATTACTGTAGAGTTGCTGCCTTACAGCGCCAGAGAACTGAATTCGATCCTGACTTGTTTTCTTCAGAGCAAGTGGTTGTGCCTGTTAAGTTTTCACTTCCAGTTTTGTTTTGTGTGTATACTGCGCTTTAACCAGCTACAGGCCCCATTGCAGAAGCGTCCATGTTGCAGGGCTGGAAACTGGAAGTATCCTGAGCTAATTCTGCTGCCAACATCATCTACTGTGACAAGTCCTGGCTTCCACTGATTGTCGCCGGAAGCTCGAGTCGTTTTCAGGACGGACGATGACAGTGAGGTAAATATTTGTAACAAGATGGACACGAAAAGAAGTAAAAAAAGACCAGCTACAAACTATTAAGCAATTTCAATGCATTGTATAACTGGGGAAAACCCGTTTAAAAATCCATAAATATTCAAGCTCCAGGCTTCTGCGTTAAGCATTAAGCATAGTAAGCAGTAATTTTGTCATAAGCAAGCATGAACGCCAAGCAACAGCTGGGTCCTGTTACTCAGGGAGTAAAGGATATTCTTGTTAGTATAACATAACCTCCAGTAGACTAACACCAATGACTCCAGCACCTCTCCTGTATACATACAGCTACCTCAGTACTTTAGTAAAAGATTGGGACTAAGAGAAATATTTGGAGACAGATGTGCGGAAGATTGTCAGGTACCAACTTTGCACCTTCTAACACCATAAGACATAGGGCGTTGATTTGGTTTCAGGCATAGAGTCATACAGCGTGGAAACAGGCCCTTTGGCCCAATTTTTCCATGCTGACCAACTACACTAATCTGCCTGAGCCCAGATCCTTCTAAACCTGTCTTATCCATGTCTAAATGTCTAAATGTTTCTTAAATATTGCAATAATACCTGCCACAACTACCTCCTCCAGCAGCTCGTTCCATACACCCACCACCCTTTGTATAACAAAGCTACCCCGCAGGTTCCTATTAAATCTTTTCCTCCTCATCCTTAAATCTATGTCCTCCTGTTTACAACCTTACGGTCTGAACAAAATTATGTTGCCTGCAGTCATACACAGAATCAATAATAACAAAACATACAATAAACACAAATTAAACATCCACCACAGTGAGTTCACCAAGCACATCCTCACTGTGATGGAGGCAAAGTCTTAGTGTCCGTTTCTTCCCTCCTTGTTCTCCCTCTGCGCTGAGGCGATCGATCCAGGCCGAAGATGCCGCCCTCCAGTCCAGCGGACCTCCGTGGTGATGTCGCCGCCGCCGAAAGCCGGAACGCCGTCTCCACTCCGAGACGGCCCGCCACAGCATCAGCTCCGGGGCCACCGCCCCCGCTCCAGGTCCTGCAGTCTCCGCTCTGGGCAGCCGCCCCAGCTCCAGGACGCCGCCCCAGCTCCAGATCCCGCAGTCTCCGCTCCAGGACGCCGCCCCAGCTCCAGATCCCGCAGTCTCCGCTCCAGGCCGCTGTCCCAGCTCCAGGCCGCTGCTCCAGGTCCCACAGTCTCCGCTCCAGGCCGCTGCTCCAGGTCCCACAGTCTCCGCTCCGGGCCGCTGCCCCCAGCTCCAGGCCGCCGCCCCAGCTCCAGGTCCCGCAGTCTCTGCTCCAGGACACCACCCCAGCTCCAGATCCCGCAGTCTCCGCTCCGGGCCGCCGCCCCAGCTCCAGATCCCACAGTCTCCGCTCCGGGCCGCTGCCCCCAGCTCCGGGCAGCCGCCCCAGCTCCGGGTCCCGCAGTCTCAGCTCCGAGTCCCGCTGCCAGAACGCCACACCGACAAGTCGGGCTACCTCTGCCTTAGCCCCGAAGACGGCCAGCCTCTCGTTGGTAAGTCCTGGCTGGCTCTGCCTCCGGAGCCTCGGGGTCAGTCGCAGGCTGGAGGCCGCCAGCTCCGCCATTAGGCCTCAGCGCAGGCGGAGGCAGAGAAGGGGGATACGACACAAAAAAGTTGCATTTCCCCGAAGGAAGAGACAGAGAACATGTTCCACCCCCTCTAACACAACCCAACAAACTAAAACTTAACCAAAACAAGACAAAAAAAACCCAGAAAAAAAGTAAAGACAGACGGACTGCAGGTGAGCCGCAGCTGTTAACAGCGCCGCCACTTCCGGATTCCGACTCATAATATCACCTGTCCATGTTCTTCAGGGATACTGCCTGACTGCTTGACAATAGACAATAGACAATAGGTGCAGGAGCAGGCCATTCGGCCCATCGAGCCAGCACCGTCATTCAATGTCTTGGCTGATGATCCACAATCAGTACCCCGTTCCCGCCTTCTCCCCATATCCCCTGACTCCACTATCTTTAAGAGCCCTATCTAGTTCTCTCTTGAAAGTATCCAGAGAACCGGACTCCACTGCCCTCTGAGGCAGAGAATTGCACACACAACTCTTTCTGTGAAAAAGTGTTCCCTCATCTCCGTCCAAAATAGCTTACGCATTATTCTTAAACTGTGGCCCCTGGTTCTGGACTCCCCCAACATCGGGAACATGTTTCTTGCCTCTAGCGTGTCCATACCCTTAATAATCTTACATGTTTCAATAGGATACCCTCTCATCCTTCTAAATTCCAGAGTATACAAGGCCAGCTGCTCCATTCTCTCAGCTATAACAGTCCTGCCATCCGGAAATTAACCTTGTAAACCTACGCTGCACTCCCTCAATAGGAAGAATGTCCTTCCTTAAATTTGGAGACCAAAGCAGCACCCAATACTCCATGTGTGGTCTCACTAGGGCCCTGTACAACTGCAGAAGAACCTCTTTGCTCTTCTACTCAACTCCTCTTGTTATGAAGGGCAACATGCCATTCGCTTTCTTCACTGCCTGCTGTACCTGCATGCTTACTTTCATTGACTGATGAACAAGGACCCCCAGATCCCGTTGTACTTCACCTTTTCCCAACTTGACACCATTTAGATAATAATCTGCCTTCCTGTTTTTGCTAGCAAAGTGGATAACCTCATATTTATCCACATTAAACTGCATCTGCCCACTCACCTAACCTGTCCAATACACCCTGCATTCTCATAGCATCTTCCTCACAGTTCACACTGCCACCCAGCTTTGTGTCATCTGCAAATTTGCTAATGTTGCTTGTAATCCCTTCATCTAAATCATTAATATATATTGTAAAAGCTACGGTCCCATCACCAAGCATTGCGATACCCCACTTGTCACTGCCTGCCATTCCAAAAGTGACCCGTTAATCCCTACACTTTGTTTCCTGTCTGGCAACCAATTTTCCGTCCATGTCAGCTCTCTACCCCCAATACCATGTGCCCTAATTTTGCCCACTAATCTCCTATGTGGGAATTTATTAAATGCTTTCTGAAAGTCCAGGTACACTACATCCACTTTTTCCTAGTTACATCATCAAAGAATTCCAGAAGATTAGTCAAGTATGATTTCCCCTTCGTAAATCCATGCTGACTCGGACCGATCCTGTTACTGCTATCCAAATGTGCCTTATATGGGTATCCCGGGTAAGGCTTTATTGTATTCGGATAAGGGGGAGAACGAGGGCCAGGGCAGTTTACTGTTCTGGATGTCAGATGTGGGAGATCATGGAGTCTGAGTGCCCTCCAGACGTTCCACATCTGCACCAGGTGCGTCGAGATGGGGCTCCTAAGGGACCGTGTTAGGAACCTGGAACAGCAACTCGATGACCTCTGTCTGCTCAGGGAGAGCGAGGAGGTCATAGAAAGGAGTTACAGGGAGGTGGTCACTCCAAGACCACGGGAGACAGAAAACTGGGTCACAGTTAGGAAGGACAATGGGCAGAGGCAGGGACTGGTGAGTACCCCGGTGGCTGTACACCTTGAAAATAAGTACTCATGTTTGAGTACGGTTGGGGGAGACAGCCTACCTGGGGGCAGCGACAGCGGCCGGGCCTCTGGCACAAAGACCGGTCCTGTTGCTCAGAAGGGTAAGGAAAAGAAGAGGAGGGCAATTGTAATAGGGGACTCTATAGTCAGGGGGTCGGATAGGCGATTCTGTGGACGCAGACAGGAGACCCGGATGGTAGTTTGCCTCCCTGGTGCCAGGGTCAGGGATGTGTCTGAACGTGTCCAAGAAATCCTGAAATGGGAGGGAGAGGAGCCTGAGGTTGTGGTACATATAGGTACCAACGACTTAGGTAGAAAAAGAGAAGAGGTCCTGAAAGAAGAATTTAGGGAGTTAAGTAGAGAGTTAAGGAGAAGGACTGCAAAGGTAACAATCTCAGGATTACTGCCTGTGCCACGCGACAGTGAGAGTAGGAATGGAGTGAGGTGGAGGATAAATGCGTGGATGAGGGACTGGTGCAGTGGGTATGGATTCAAGTTTTTGGATCATTGGGACCTCTTTTGGGGAAGGTGCGACCTGTACAGAAAGGACGGGTTGCACTTGAACTCGAGGGGGACCAATATCCTGGCGGGGAGATTTGTAAAGGCTACTGGGGAGACTAGTATGGTTGGGGGGAGGGACTCAAATTGGGAAAGCTAGCAGTCAGTGTGTGAGGCAGGAGGCAGAGAATGGTAGCACTTTGACCCAAAATGTAGGGGAGAGAGAAGAAAAAGACAATAAACAGAGAATAAGAGAGGGTGGGTTTCTTAAATGTGTATATTTTAATGCTAGGAGCATTGTAAGAAAGGTGGATGAACTTAGAGCCTGGATTGACACCTGGAAGTATGATGTTGTAGCGATCAGTGAAACATGGTTGCTGGAGGGCTGTGATTGGAAACTAAATATTCCAGCATTTCGTTGCTTCAGGTGTGATAGAATTGGAGGGGCAAGAGGTGGAGATGTTGCATTGCTTATCAGAGAAGATATTACAGCAGTGCTTTGGCAGGATAGATTAGAGGGCTCGTCTAGGGAGGCTATTTGGGTGGAACTGAGAAATGGGAAAGGGGTAGCAACACTTATAGGGGTGTATTATAGACCGCCAAATGGGGAGCGAGAATTGGAAGAGCAAATATGTAAGGAGATTGCAGATATTAATAGTAAGCACAAGGTAGTGATTGTGGGAGATTTCAATTTTCCACACATAGACTGGGAAACACATTCTGTAAATGGGCTGGATGGGTTGGAGTTTGTAAAATGTGTGCAGGATAGTTTTTTGCAGCAATACATAGAAGTACCTACTAGAGAAGGGGCGGTGCTGGACCTCCTGTTAGGAAATGAGACGGGTCAGGTGGCAGAGGTATGCGTTGGGGAACAGTTCGGGACCAGTGATCACAATACCATTAGTTTCAATATAATTATGGAGAGGGTCAGAACTGGACCTAGGGTTGAGATTTTTGATTGGAGAAAGGCTAACTTTGAGGAGTTGCAAAAGGATTTAAAAGGAGTAAATTGGGACAGTTTGTTTTATGGGAAAGATGTGGAAGAGAAATGGAGGACATTTAAAGGTGAAATTTTAAGAGTACATAATCTTTATGTCCCTGTTCGGTTGAAAGGAAATAGTAAAAATTGGAAAGAGCCATGGTTTTCAAGGGAAATTGGACACGGTTCGGAAAAAGAGAGAGATCTACAATAATTATAGGCAGCATGGAGTAAATGAGGTGCTTGAGGAGTATAAAGAATGTAAAAAGAATCTTAAGAAATAAATTAGAAAAGCTAAAAGAAGATATGAGGTTGCTTTGGCAAGTAAGGTGAAAGTAAATCCAAAGGGTTTCTACAGATATATTAATAGCAAAAGGATAACGAGGGGTAAAATTGGTCCATTGGAGAGACAGAGTGGACAGCTATATGCAGAGCCAAAAGAGATGGGGGAGATATTGAACAATTTATTTTCTTCGGTATTCACCAAGGAGAAGGATATTGAATTATGTGAGGTAAGGGAAACAAGTAGAGTAGCTATGGAAACTATGAGATTCAAAGAAGAAGAAGTACTGACACTTTTGAGAAATATAAAAGTGGATAAGTCTCCAGGCCCAGACAGGATATTCCCTAGGACATTGAGGGAAGTTAGTGTAGAAATAGCAGGGGCTATGAAATATTTCAAATGTCATTAGAAATGGGAATAGCCCCGGAGGATTGGCGTACTGCGCATGTTGTTCCATTGTTTAAAAAGGGGTCTAAGAGTAAACCTAGCAATTATAGACCTGTTAGTTTGACGTCAGTGGTGGGCAAATTAATGGAAAGGATACTTAGAGATAATATATATAAGCATCTGGATAAACAGGGTCTGATTAGGAACAGTCAACATGGATTTGTGCCATGGAAGGTCATGTTTGACTAATCTTCTTGAATTTTTTGAAGGGGTTATTTGGACCAGTAAGGCCTTTGACAAGGTTCCTCACGGAAGGTTGGTTAAGAAGGTTCAATGGTTGGGTATTAATGGTGGACTAGCAAGATGGATTCAACAGTGGATGAATGGGAGATGCCAGAGAGTAATGCTGGATGGTTGTTTGTCAGGTTGGAGGCCAGTGACTAGAGGGGTGCCACAGGGATCTGTGTTGGGTCCACTGTTGTTTGTCATGTACATCAATGATCTGGATGATGGTGTGGTAAATTGGATTAGTAAGTATGCAGATGATACTAAGGTATGTGGGGTTGTGGATAATGAAGTAGATTTTCAAAGTCTACAGAGAGATTTGTGCCAGTTGGAAGAGTGGGCTGAAAGATGGCAGATGGAGTTTAATGCTGATAAGTGTGAGGTGCTACATCTTGGCAGGACAAATCAAAATAGGAAGTACATGGTAAATGGTAGGGAATTGAAGAATGTAGGTGAACAGAGGGATCTGGGAATAACTGTGCACAGTTCCCTGAAAGTGGAATCTCATGTAGATAGGGTGGTAAAGAAAGCTTTTGGTGTGCTGGCCTTTATAAATCAGAGCATTGAGTATAGAAGTTGGGATGTAATGTTAAAATTGTACAAGGCATTGGTGAGGCCAATTTTGGAGTATGGTGTACAATTTTGGTCGCCTAATTATAGGAAGGATGTCAACAAAATAGAGAGAGTACAGAGGAGATTTATTAGAATGTTGCCTGGGTTTCAGCAACTAAGTTACAGAGAAAGGTTGAACAAGTTAGGGCTTTATTCTTTGGAGCGCAGAAGGTTAAGGGGGGACTTGATAGAGGTCTTTAAAATGATGAGAGGGATAGACAGAGTTGATGTGGATAAGATTTTCCCACTGAGAGTAGGGAAGATTCAAACAAGGGGACATGACTTGAGAAATAAGGGACAGAAGTTTAGGGGTAACATGAGGGGGAACGTCTTTACTCAGAGAGTGGTGGCTGTATGGGATGAGCTTCCAGTGAAGGTGGTGGAGGCAGGTTCGTTTTTATAATTTAAAAATAAATTGGATAGTTATATGGACGGGAAAGGAATGGAGGGTTATGGTCTGAGCGCAGGTATATGGGACTATGGGAGAATACGTGTTTGGCACGGACTAGAAGGGTCGAGATGGCCTGTTTCCGTGCTGTAATTGTTATATGGTTATATATGGTGCCGCTATTTCATATTTTATGATTGACTCCAGCATCCTCCCCACCACCGATGTCAGGCTAACTGGTCTATAATTCCCTGTTTTCTCTCTCTCGCCTTTCTTAAAAAGTGGGATAACATTAGCTACCCTCCAATCCACAGGAACTGATCAGGAACTGATCCTGAATCTATAGATCATTGGAAAATGATCACCAATGTATCCATGGTTTCTAGAGCCCCTTTTGTAAGTAGCATGGGATGCAGACCATCAGGCCCTGGGGATTTATCAGCCTTCAGTCCCATCAGTCTACCCAACACCATTTCCAGCCTATTGTGGATTTCCTTCAGTTCCTCTGTCACGCAGAACCTCTGGCCACTAGTATATCAGGAAGATTGTACTTTGTGTTTTTTCTTTGTAAACCAGCATCTGCAGTTCCTTCTTTCTACTCTAGTGTAGGAGGGTGAAGCAGGGTATTGCCTCCATCACCTTCAAGGTTGCCTGCAGGAGGTGCCCCCGGGACACAAACACAGCCGGGTGGAGGATGGCTTTGTGGGCCGATCCAGTCAAGGACGATGGAGGAGGCCCTGCAGGAACCTGAGGCTTACCAGGATTGAGAACTGCTCCAGTAGACCAAGTGAGCAGAAAGACCAGACTTTGGACTGTGGAAATGGTGCCAAAACATGCATGTGTAACTATGCAAAAAATAATTTCACTGTACATCTGCACATGTGAGAAATATAGCATCATTGAACCATTGAACTATTGAACCATATTCCTACCATTGAGTCGTCAGCTACCCAAGTGAAATATGTTGTTCCTCCAGTTTGCATGTTCATGAGTTCATAAGTTTTAGGAGCAGAATTAGGCCAATCAGCCCATCAAGTCTACTCTGCCATTCAATCATAACTGATTTACCTCTCCCTCTCAACCCCATTTTCCTGCCTTCTCCCCATAACATCTATCACCGGTCTAATCGAAAATCTATCTATCTTAGCCATAAAAATATCAACTGACGGCCTCCACAGCCGTCTGTGGCAATGAACTGTAGTTTCACCACCCTCTGACAAAATAAATTCCTCCTCATCGCCTTCTAACGATACGTCCTTTTATTCTGAGGCTATGACCTCTGGTACTTGACTCTCGCACCAGTGGAAACATCCTCTGCGCATCCACTCTATCCAAAGCTTTCACTATTTGGCATGTGGCCTCCTCCTCGCAATGGCAGAAGCCCAGGTACGAAAGGTTCAATATAGGAATGGGAAAGGGAATTAAAATAGTTCGCAACTGGGAGACTGAGCAGGATCAAAAGCACGTGATCTATGTCACTGGAATTGAATTTTCCATCATAAGATCATAAGTGATAGGAGTAGAATTAGGCCATTCATCCCATTGTCTACTCCACCATTCAATCTTGGCTGATCTATCTCTCTCCTAACCCCATTCTCCTGATAAGGTCATAAAGGTCCAGCATGTTGTTTAGCAGTATCAATCTAGGATATATTTCTGGCCAATGCCATTTCTGTGAAGCAGTTAGGAGACAGACAGATCATAAACTTTTCTTCATCAGCATTAAATGTGTACAGAAATATAATTTGGCAGATGTTCTCACCACTGTACATTAAATTTCATTGACTTCAAATGAAATAAATATGCGGACAGCAAAACCAGCAGCCAAGATTCCAACCCATGTCTAGACAAATTTCTCCCCAAAGATTTGATATCATTTAAGATTATAAATTGCTGCAAAGACACGAGGATCATTGTGTGTTCTCCTTCATTTTAATTGTGGCATTTAATTGGATTGGTGTATTAAGATTGATATTACATTTGCAATGGAATAGCTTTGCAGCTCGTTACAGTGAAAGTCATGTGTGGAATTGAACTGGAAGGCAGTTCCACACAGTTTGTGAAGAAAATAACTTTAGATTTATATAGAACCTTTCATGACTAAATGACATCCCAAATCACTTAGCAGTCAATAAAGTATTTTTGGAACTTATTCATTCCCTGTTGGCTGAAGTCCGGTGCAAAGCAAACACCAACCTGCATGGACTTGTTTGGCTGAATGGCCTGTTTTGTGCACACAATTCTACATGATATTATGTCGACTAGCGTGATAGGGTCTAACTGCACAGAAGGAGGCAAGACTAGAAGAGCATTTTAATCACCAGCACATAGAAAGCCAAGGACTAAATGTGGACCCTTCAGCCCACCACGTCCTAGACAGTGAGATAGATAGACAGACAGACAACAAGATACTATCTATAACTTTTTAGAGATACAGTGCGACCAGAGATCACCCCTACAACAGCGCTATCCTACACACTAGGGCCAATTTAAAATTTACAGAAGCCAATTAACCTACAAACCTGTATGAGTTTGGAGTGTGGGTTGAAGCAGGAGCACCCGGAGAAAACCCATGTGGTCACATACTTCGTGCAGACAGCGCCCGTAGTCAGAATCGAACACTGCGCGCACGTCTGCCCATTCACACTCGCTCTATGTTATCCCACTTTCTCATCTGACACACGGGACAATTTACAGAGGCCAATTGACCTACAAACACGCACATCTTTGGGATGCTGCAGGAAATCAGAGCACCCGGTGGAAACCTGACGCGGTCACAGGAAGAACGTGAAAACTCCTCACCGACACTACCCTAGGTCAGGATCGAACCCGGGTCTCTGGCTCGGCGAGGCAGCAGCTCTACCAGATCTGCCACTGTGCCTATTGTACCTACCTATACTAATCCCATTTTTCCACATTAGTTTCACAGACTTCTAAACCAAGGCGATTTAAGTATTTGTCCAATGTTGTGAAAGTATCTCCTTCCACCACCTCTCCCGGCAATGCGTTCCATACTCCATCCACTCACGGTACGATCCCCTCTAAACCTCCTGTCCCTCACCATAAGCCTATGCCTTCTCGTCTGGACTCACCCACCATGGGAAAAAGATTTCTACAATCTATCCCATCTATCTTCCTCATAACTTTATATCAGCCTCCTCAGCTTGTGAGAAAACAAGACCAGCTCAATCACCAACTCTTTGTGACAACAAAGTTCCATCCAGGCGACGTTCTGGTAAACCTCCTCTGCCCATCCTCCTGCACAATCTTGCCTTTCCTAAACTGGAAAAAATACTCCAAACACAATCATGCTTTTCCTAAACTGCACAAAATACCAAGCTTGGCCTAACTAAGCTGTAAGTATAAGGTCCCATCTCTTGTATTCTATGCCATGGCGGATAAAGGTAAGCATACCATTTGCCATCATCAATACGTTGTATGTCCTTGAGAGAGACAAAGTTTAAAAAGAGATGTGTGGGGCAGGTTTTTTTGTGCAGAGGACTGTTATGCCACTGTCCCACTTAGGAAACCTGAACGGAAACCTCTGGAGACTTTGCGCCCCACCCAAGGTTTCCGTGCGGCCCGGAGGTTGCAGGTGGTTGCCGGAGGTTGCAGGTAGTGGAAACAGGTAGGGAGACTGACAAAAACCTCCGGAAACCACACGGAAACTTTGGGTGGGGCGCAAAGTCACCAGAGGTTTCCGTTCAGGTTTCCTAAGTGGGACAGGGGCATAAGTGTCTGGAATGCGCTGCTGGGGGTTGGTGATTGAGGCAGATATGATAGTATGCGGGTGCTGTCTGTACGGAGTTTGCACGTTATTCCTGTGACCGCGTGGGTTTGCTCTGTGCGCCCCAGTTTCTTCCCACATTCTAACAGCTTTGTGAGTTGATTGGCTTCTGTAAATTGGTCAAAGTATGTGGACGGACGACCATGGACATGGTGGGCCACGCTGTATCTCTAAAACCAAAACTAATACCATAATCACATAGGTGGTCACTTTCACAGATCGATGGACATGTACCCCAAGATCCATGTATTCATCAATATTTGCTGGCATGCTACCATTTACAGTGCATGCCCAACTCTCGTCCCTCCCCCCACAATAAAATATGCATCGCTCCACATTTATCAGAATTATTGTTGGAAGGAACTGCAGATGCTGGTTTACACCAAAGATAGACACAAAATGCTGGAGTAACTCAGCAGGTCAGGCTCCATCTTCGCTGGAATTTCCTTTTCTCCAGAGATGCTGCCTGACCCTATGAGTTACTCCAGCACTTTGTGTCCATCTTCTTTAGCAGAATTAGTATCCTTTAGGGGACATTACAATCTTGACCTAGTCTTCTTTGATTATGCCCAAACCCATGGCAATGTGATTGACTTGAATGACCAAACAAACCACTCTACTCAGTTAGAGATGGACAATAAATCTTCTTCTGAAGAAGATTCAGCTCAGTCTGAAGAAGGGTTTCGGCCCGAAACGTCACCTATTTCCTTCGCTCCATAGATGCGGCTGCACCCGCTGAGTTTCTCCAGCATTTTTTCGATCTTCCAGCATCTGCAGTTCCTTCTTGAAAACAATAAATCTTCTTCGTTGTTGGTCTTTGTCTCTGGGGAGCTACCTGGATGGAGATGACAACTACACATCCTACCTGAGCTGTGTCTTCTGCCCGTTCTTGAGGGTCCACATACTCTGTTACCTCACTCCCCAGATAGTGGTATGTTGTAGGTGACACTGTCCTGGAGGCACAGCAACTTTGCAACAAGTTTACAATGGCTCCTATCCCTACTCCTGTACCTCCTGTGCAATAAATTCATTTCTTCTTCCCCTAGTGCCCTTCAGTTCTTTCCCTTCTTGACACCAGCTACTTTGTCTCTATTTTCATATTCCTCTCTTTTGGTGAAGGTTCTCAATCCCAATCAGCTTCTTTGTAACACTCTCCCTGGGATTCGAAAGGGGCGATAATCATCACTTTCCTTGGGCCATCAGATGTACCCTCAGATTTCATCTTTTCGTCGTTGAGGCAAAGGTCATCTTACTTTGTCCACTCTGGACTAGCTGGCAGATCAGGGCTATTGGAATGGATTTGGCTTCCAGAATGATGCTTGGTTTCCTGCCCCCTGATCCTCTGGCCTGTGTTCTCTTCCTCTATCTTCAGGGACCCAAGTGTCCCTGTAGCCTCTAATGATCCACTGACTTCTTGGACCCAGTGGCCCTCTTCTTGTTCCCTCATAGGGCAAGCTCTGCTCCAGTGTCCCGTTCCTCCAAACATAGCATTGGTCGAGCCTCGCAGTTCTATAGCCTATGCAATTAAATTGAGGGAAAGTAGGCTCTCGAATAGGCATGACCCTAAGGTAATCAGGAGGGATCCATGCCTTAAATTTTTCCTCTTCCTTTGAAGTTACTTCAAGTTTTTGAGTTTTTTACTGGTCTCTGGAAGGATTTAGTTGATGTCGAAACGGGTTGCACTGGAGCAGGGGTGTCTGTAGCCCGGGGATAGTCTGCACCTACTGCAGTATCTAATTCTAAAGGCGGAGTAGGCAGCTTCCTACTAGTCAAGTCAAGTCAAGTCAAGTTTATTCGTCACATACACATACAAGATGTGCAGTGAAATGAAAAATGGCAATGCTAGCGGACTTTGTGCAAAAAGACAAACAAACAAACCAAACAAACTACAAACAGAATCACATATTTTTTTACATATTAAATATTGTGGGCGGAAGGAAAAAGGTTCAGTAAAGTTAGTCCCTGGTGAGATAGGAGTTTACAGTCCGAATGGCCTCTGGGAAGAAACTCCTTCTCAACCTCTCCGTTCTCACAGCATGGCAACGGAGGCGTTTGCCTGACCGTAGCAGCTGGAACAGTCCGTTGCAGGGGTGGAAAGGGTCTACCATGATTTTATTGGGTCTGTAGTTGCACCTCCTGATGTATAGTTCCTGCAGGGGGGCAAGTGAAGTTCCCATAGTACGTTCGGCCAACGCACTACTCTCTGCAGAGCCTTCTTGTCCTGGGCAGAGCAATTCCCAAACCAGATGGTAATATTTCTGGACAAGATGCTTTCCACCGCCGCTGAGTAGAAGCACTGGAGTTGCCTACGGGGAATTCGATCCATTTCCGTGATATCAGGAATCTCTGATCTTATCATTTTAGCGATATCAGGATCAGCTCTTTCACAGCCCCCTACTGTCTCACCCTCAGAAAAACTGCTCCTTCTGCTAAAGAAATCTCCATACTTTAGGAATGATTCCTTTATTTCTCCAGTTGGTCTTTTAATTAATTTCGGCATCCACTTCTGAGGAACCTTCTTTCGAGCTCCCTGATCTTTCACGCTATCCTCTGCTGGTGAAACAATCGTCGGAGCCAGAGAGTCCTCTCCCGAATTCTCTGCTATGGATTGGAATTCAGTGGGTGGAGTCGAAGATGCCTCTGTCTCCACCCGAGTGCCCTGTTCACAGGCTGCGCAAGGTGTCCCAGGACTAGGAACGTGAGAGGGTTGAGAGGAATGCTGTGACTCTGTTCCAAAGAAGTCTGCCCATTCTTTTAAATATCGGGCTTCGCTCTCCTCGAGATCCACGCTAACTGCTGCACTTTGACTAAATTTAATTAGTTAAATCTAAGTCAGAACCTCCCCCTTAAGATCCATCTTAGTCATTTCCCCTTTAAAAGTCGGAGCTCTTTCCTGCTCCTGCTGATGACTTTCAATGTCTCTCTCTCTCTTTTCCAAAATACCTAGAGAAGGACCAGCTCTCTCTTCCTCCAGCCTTATCCCTAGCTTTGAGGCTGCCATCCTTAAAGCAGAAAGCAGAACAACTTCTTTATTCATCTTCCTTTCGGTGTAAAACATCTTCCATACTTTAATGAGTTTGTTCCCTTCTTCACTATCCCCATGTCGCCTAATAATTTTCACTATGTAGATTATTCCTGTTACAGACTTCCACCCACCCATTGGCCAAACTTCGCTTCCTAATTTTTTATTTAAATTCCCTGAAAATTCCCTTAATCTTTCTGCCTTTGGTGGAGTTTTATCACAGATTATTTTCAATGGTCTTCTGGAACGATTGTTAGGTCCTTCTCTAGACTATTTCCCATGTTTCTATACAATAGACACATTACGGATAAGTTTCAAAGCACTCACACCTCCTCTACATTTGCCTCACACCTTTCTCGCACAATCGTACATTCAATTTTATTCAACCACTAGTCAATTATTCTTATTCAATCGCCAGTCCGATCGCTCTACTCAATCACTCTGTTCAATTATTCTACTCAATTACCCTTCAATAGCGCATTTAATTTTCTTATCAATTCGATCTTATTCACAATCACCCAGTCAACTTCCAGCCTGTAAACAAAGATCTTCAGTCTCCCAAACTAAGGTGTTTAATATTCAAATCTCCTAGCAGCAATCGCTCCCACTCAGAACACTTTGAATTAACAAAGACAAATAAAACTGAACCACGCAAGCAAAACTATACTCGAACAAGAAATTATTCCCCCAATTATGTAACCAAAGACACACCCCAATATAAATGACAAGCATCCACTTGTTATACCGATTAATCATATGCTGTAATAAATCCTCCTCGTGGTGTACTCGATCAACAGAATGACTCCTCCCCCGACACAGCGATCGAAAGAATACGAACCCTGATCGAACCACCACGAATCGGACTCTAACAATACTGATAATCCTGATTTAAACAAATCCTATATATTCAATTTAAACGCACGTTTACCCCAATTATCAAACACCCAAAATCCTTAAGCACACCCAGTCAATACAAGTAGCAGTTTGCGATCTTCACACACTCCTAATATATTTTCCACGCAACAAAATATTTATACAGTTTGGGTCCAAAAAAGATAATTTACAATACACTTTTGTCACAACACACTAGTGCACAATGCACAAGCACTTGTTTTCAATTTCGCGTCCTGTTGTTATCAACCAATGAATCTCTCCCTCTGATACCGAAGATTTTCCCCTTCCTAGGATACTCTTTGCTGAGGGGTACTACTTCTTGATTGACTACTTTTCCCCTTCAGATACTTTTTCTCCTTCCTAGGATACTTTTTCCCGTCCAGTCACTTTTCACCAAAAAAATCAGCTTCCCTTCTCTCAGTTACTCTTTGCTATCAGGTACTAATCATCAATCGATCTGAGGGTTACTACTCACGGTTGATATTCAGTATTCGCTATAGTCGCTATTCGGAATGGATCTCAAACGCGCTATACAAACTTTGAAGTTCTATATACACAGAATTCGAATTTTACTGTACAGGTCAGAACTTCAATATGAAATTCTGTATTTAGGTACTTTAATTCTACAAATTTAAGTTCACTGATCAGATCAATTAGCTTTGGTGCGAACCACTCAACTTATGTGGGATCAAATTCAAATTTACTCGAACAATGAAATCTCGAATGGACTAGAGTATTCCCTGCCAATCTATACTCTAGCCACCGAGCCCGATGCCTTTTCGAGAGTCCTCCCCCGTCTTTTCAGAGTTTTAGATATCTCACGCAGGCGTAGCCTCTAACCAACCTAGGCTCACCCCGTCAAAAGGGCCTATTTCTTATCACCTGCTTGGCACCAGGTGTCAGCGCCTAGCCTCTTCACATTGGCAGGCGATGTCGATTTTTGGAACGCACCTTTTCAATCAGCACTCCCAGCAACGACATGGTCAAATGCTTCACCACTTAGCACGTAACCCAGACTTGTTTTTCAATATCCCATCAAACGGATACCAATTCTAGGTAGAGCTTTTAACCCAAATCTGACACGGAATTATGGCTTTTGCCAGCAGCTGCAGCTACATACCACGACCAAGTTTTGGGCCTCTAACCCAGGAAAGGGCCCTCTAACCCAATCCCAGCAGGGGCTCCAACATCACCTTGGTTTTAAGGGCCTCTAACCCAAAGAAGCAGTATCACCCATCCGTGCTTGTTAAACTCTGTTCTCCGATCTTGTTGGGACCCCTTCCCAAACCCGCAAATGATCGATCTGCTCCGACTTGCGAAGTGCCGAAAATCAATGTGAAAACCGCACCGATGCTCCAATTTCTGCACTCGTGATTGGGAACAGCTCAACGCTGCTAATCGCAAACTTGTGTTTGGGGATCCGTTGAGATCCCGATCGAGCCCCAATGTAATTAGCTCGTTCTAAGCTCCCCCCAGTCTAGTTTCAGTCAATAAAATACTGAATCAAGCACTTGAGCAACTGAACTTTATTTTAGATAACACAACACAAATTCCCCTATACAATACCTAACCACCATGGGTTCGATCCTTGTATCTGCTTGGCCCTTCTAGCCTCGTGCAAACAGAGACACATGAAAAGGTCACGCAGTTCCAAGCGCTCTTCCAGAAGATCGGCATCGGACCTCGTGGGGGCTACCTTTTATAGGTCCCCGAAATTCGAGGGGCCGAACTACATGGAGGTGGTCTCTGTACAGTCCAATAACACATATCGATTACAACGGTACATGATTGACAGTTCCCTAACCCAATAACATAGTACCAAATACATTGTATCTGACAAGACTTTGAGAAGGAAGCTAACATAGATGAATAATGCAACATGTGCCTTGGGATTCAACCCAGCCAAATCTTCACATTTCAACCAATCAACAACTCACAAAGTAAGGCTTTGCAACATTATTTACACTATGTATATCTGGTTTGCATTGACACAATTAGCTCTATGCATCTCACACTTCATTGTAAGACTTCTGCCGATGTCCCATTCTTTCTCTGCAGCACTTATATGGGCCACGGACATGCTGGCACCATTCATCAGCTTGTCTCAGCTCTGCAAAGGCACATTTAACTTGACCAAAATGGCCTAAGTCCTTACTCAATTTTAATGCCATGGCTGCTCCAATTCAGCCAGGATTTACATTCCAATTTAATTTTGTCCAGTTTATTGTCTACAGGGTTGGTCACATAGATTCATAGTTGTACAGCACTAAACCAGGTCCTATGGCCTAAATCATCTATGCCGGCCAAGGTATCCTATCTAAGCTAAATCCATTTGCCCACAGTACTTGCAAAATGAGTACAAATAAAAATAAATTTTCTCTGTAACCCCTGATTTTTTTCCCCGTGAATGCAGTTTTCCTTTGGCAAGTTATTATTAAATCTGATTTCAGTCAAGAAATTCCAGGTCACAATAAGTGGCTGCGTTGAAAACAAAAACCTGGTCCTCCTCTCCCCATTGGTTCTGCTGCCAAGCATCTTAATGCAGAACCTGTATGTTTCTGACTGAGGACAGACACCAAATGCTGGAGTAACTCAGTGGGACAGGCAGCATCTCTGGAGAGAGGGAATGGGTGACGTTTCGGGTTGAGACCCTTCTTCATCTTTACGTAAGGAAATATTTATTTTTGTATTGTATTGTATTGTATTGTATTTTAATGACCACACAGCCAGGCTGGTGGAATTTGTTATCAGTACAGCTCGGTACAGGTTCCAACATTTCATCAACATTAAACATATTTGCCACACAGTGTAATTGGGTCCCCTGCTGGATAACATTGCATCCTCACAGACCTGTACATTGGTAACATCCCAACCTCTGTCTGAGCCCCATCATATCCAGCGATGCTACATATACACATATTTCCCCTCTCCTCTGTGCATTCAGTGTATCTGCAGTTTGTATTTGAACTTAAGATATTTAAAAGATGAAATTAATTAGAGCCATATCTGGGGAACTTCCAAAATGATTGTCTGTGCTCTGGGTACATAATATTGAAGATGCACGCAAATGCACATACACTCTCTCTCTCTCGCTCTCTCACATACACACACTCTCCCTCTTTCTCACTCTCACTCTCTCTCCCTCTCCCTCTCTTTCTATCTCTTTCTTTCTTTCCTTCTCCCTCTCCCCCTCCCTCCCTCTCTCCCCTCTATCTCTCCCATCCCCCACTCACCCTCTCTCTCTGCTCCCTCCCCCTCTCCCCTCTCCTTTCTCACTCTCTCTCTCCCCACTCTCTCAGTTACTCACACACACACACATGCATAGCCTCACACACACAGATGCATGCCTATGCTCACACTAATATGTGCACATACATGGACTGCACACACACACACGTGCACGCACATTAACACATGTGTGATCTTATCTGCTGAGGGTCAATTTTTTAGGCAATATTTCCTGAGAAGTTACACACACAATCTGCTGGAATTAAAACTATTGATTTGAAGGAGTATTGAACTTAAGGGGTTAAATTATGAAGACATGTTACTTTGTATTCCCTTAAGTGGAGAAGATTGAGGAGTGACATAATTTAGGTGTTTAAGATGATTAAAGGAGTTGATAAGGTGGATATTTCCTCTCATGAGGAAATCCAGAACAATGGATCATGCTTTTAAAATTAGAGCCAAGTTATTCAAGGGTGAAGGCAGGAAGCAGTACATCACACAGAGGGTAATGAAAATTGGAACCCTGCTCCCCAAAATACTTGTAGTGCTGGGATCAATTGGAGATTTTAAAATTGAGATTGATAGGTTGCAGTTTGCTGAGGATATTAAGGTGGATGGAATCTGCAATGAAAATGGAGAGTAGTGCAGAGAGCAGCAGTTAATCTAACTGAATTACAAACCAAGTTTGAGGGGTAAACGGGGCTGCTCGTATTCTTACATTTATTTTCGTTTTAACATAATTTTCTACTCAAATGAATAAACAATTTTCATACATGTTTAGTTTAGTTTAGTTTAGTTTAGAGATACAGCACGCACACACAGGCCCTTCGACACAGCAAGTCCACGCTGACCAGCGGTCACCCCGTACACTAGCACTATCCGACACTAGAGGAAATTTACAATCTTTGCCAAGCCAATTAACCAACAAACCTTCATGCCTTTGGAGTGTGGGAGGAAACCGGAGCACCCGGAAAAACTTGTGCAGTCAGAGGGAGAACTTGAAAACACCGTACAGACAGCACCCGTAGTCAGGATCAAACCCAGGTCTCTGGCGATGTGAGGCAGCAACTCTACCGCTGCGCCACCCACCATTACCTGCACTGAATGTGCAGTGCAAAATGTTATTACACAAATTGCACTTTCTATATAATACCCATCAGGGCGGCAAAGTGGCACAGCAGCAGAGTTGCTGCCTTACAATGCAAGGGACCAGGGTACAATCCTGACTACGGTTGCTGTCTGTACGAAGTTTGTACGTTCTCCATGTAGGATTTCTCTGGGTGCTTCGGTTTCCTGCCACGTTCCAAATATGTGCTGGTTTGTAGCTTAATTGGCTTCTCTAAAATGACCCTGGTGTGTAGAATAGAACTGGTGTAAGGGTGAATTTGGTCGGCGCAGACTTGGTGGGCCGAAGGGCCTGTTTCCATGCTGTATCTCTGAATGAAACAAAACAAGATAAAATAGGAGAAATCATAGGCATATGCACAACTCTGTGCTGTGGCCATATATTTCTGTAAATAGATTTTCCACAAAACCAGATCAAACTATAGCAGTGGTTTAAGTAGCGAGCTGGGAGATTTGAACTTCGGGTGGGCAGTGAGAGAACAGGACAGGAAGTGGCGGAGATGGAGATGGGCAGTAAATGCTGCCATGCTATAAATAAAGCGAACAGGAAAGCGGCCGAGATTCGTACCACCCCTGAGCCTCTCCTTTCCTATCGAGCGCGTCCAACATGTGTGAGCCAGATGTGCCGAGGCTGGGCCCGGCGCAAAGACTTGCAATAATCTCCACATTAATAGCAGGGCGGCAGGTGTGAACCTGAGCTGGACCAGCACTTCGTCAGCTCATGCAGCTAATTGATTCCCAAATTAGGTCTTCCCCCTGCCCCCTACGCCACCACCCCCACCCTTCCCCCTTCCCCCCCGCCCCCCCCCCCCCACCCCCGACTAATCTTAAAAGGCAGCAATAAAATCGCACAGAATTCCCCGAGCTTTCAACAACATTGCTCATTACCAATGGATGGCACACCTGAGCAGTGGTCTGCTCGGCCAGATGCAGGGGGTGGGGGGAGAGGGGGAGAGAGAATAAAGCCTCTGAATAGAAACCATACTTGACATTTAAAAGCTTTGTCGTGAAGGAGGGCAGGGCTAAAAGTTGCTGCAGAGAAGGTAACAAGGAGTATCCAAATTGGTTTGTTTTGAACCATTAGTCATTCATTCATTCCCAGCTTGTAACGCTGACATCTGTGATTTATTCAATAAAAGTATGTTCCCTACCATTCAGTGATCGTTCCAGAGTTCTCAGGGTCTGCAAGTGCAAAATGCTTTGGACTTTAGCCTTTAAAGATACAGCATGGAAACAGGCCCTTCAGCCCACCGAGACTGCGCTGGCTAGCAATCATTCCATACACTAATAGTATTCTGCACACACGAGGGACAATTTACAAATTTACCAAGCCAATTAACCTGCAATCCTGTACATATTTGGAGTGTGGGAGGAAACCGGAGCACCTGGAGAAAACTCTTGTGGTCACGGGGTGAATGTACAAACTCCGTACAGACAGCACCTGTAGTCTGGTGCTGTAAGGCAAGAGCTGTAACATTACACCACTGTCTCTTGTGCTGTAAAGGGCTGCCCTCTCCACTTCTCAATTCCGAGTTTGCTCTTTCGTCAATCTAATAATTATTCTATTATTAATATTGAACTATTCTTTTCAATATTAATTAATGTTTCTTTGTTAATCAACCCCCTCTTCTCACCCTGCCCAACTGCAGGTCTCACTATTCCGGTGCAGTAGACATAAGGAATTGCAGATGTCGGTTTACGGGGATAAAAAAAACAAAGTGCTGGAGTAACTCAGGGCGTCAGGGCGCACCCCTGGAAGAAATGGCTAGGTGGCGTTTCAGGTCGGGATCCTTATTCAGACTCAAATGCACTCTCAGACAGCCTATCTCACCCCGATGGAGTCCCTGACCCGAAACCTCACCTCTGTTTCTCTTCTCACATTTGCTGCCTGATCTGTTGACTGTTTCCTGTATTTTTAGTTTAGTTTAGTTTAGTTTAGAGATACAGCATGGAAACTGACCCTTCGGCCCATCGACCGGTGACCCCATACACTAACATTATCCTACACACTAGGGACAATTTACAATTTTACCAAGCCAATTAACCCACAAAACTGTATACCTTTGGAGTGTGGGAGGAAACCGGAGCACCTGGAGAAAACCCCTGCAGGTCATGTGGTGAACTTACAAACTCTGTACAGACAGCACCCGATAGTCAGGATCGAACCCGGGTCTCTGGCGCTGGAAGGCAACAACTCTACTGCTGCGCCAGTGTGCTGCCCAATTTAGCCCGGGTCCCGCCCCCATCTCGCCCCAGAAGGCAGGCATCAAATCACGTGTTCACAGAAGATAGGCAAAAATGCTGAGGAAACTCAGCTGGTGAGGCAGCCTCATGCAATCCTTGCATGTCTCACCCGCTGAGTTTCTCCAGCATTTTTATCTACCTTTTGTCTACATTTTTTCCAGCATCTGCAGTTCTTTCTTAAACGTGTTCACAGAACGTGCACGGCCGTGCCGGTGGCTTTGCGCAGGATGTGGTACAGCCAGAGCTCGGCCGTGCTCGGGGCGGGTGCTTGGTCGCTGCTCGGGGTGGGCCAGATGATTATGGGGTTACGGACCGCATTCGGCCTGGGGGCTGTAGGTTGCCGACCCCTGACATAGACCATAGAACAGTACAGCACAGGAGCAGGTTAAAACTCATCTCCTTGACCAATCTTTCGGTTTCCTACCCTGATATCGCCTTACGTGGCTGGGTGTCAGATTATCTTTGAGAAATCTCTATTGACCAATGTTTGTGTTGAATTCAAGGTGCTGCATAGTTGTATGTTGCCGCGGTCAATTGAGTGAACCTTCTTTGCGCACCCTCAGTTGCAAGTATATCCTTCCTTGGACAGGGAGACCAGACCTCGTGTGGCTTAATTGCAGCAAGGCATCTGTAGGATTGTACTCAAATCCACTTGTCACTTGATTTTCAGACAACACATGGGTTGTGGGTTTTCAGCAGCAAATCAGCGAAGACAGACAGAAACGAGTGATCTTACAGAAGATACAGAGGATGTGTGAGTGGAGAGTGGTTCTTCAATGGCTCAGACACCACAACTGATAGCAATGGCTTCAGTGCTGGTAACGTTCTGGAGCTCAATCAAGACCCACCCAGTGATTTGGATAATAGCCGCCGTTTGGAGATTTGTTAAAGTGTTGAGTTATTGTCGGTATCCTTATCAATCACGAAAATCTATCTTTATTTTAATGTGCTGTTTATACAACTTACATAACCACAAAGTACAAACAATACAAATCTTAACAAGCTTCAAAGATGAAATCCAGCAAAGCCAAGGACTTATTTACAATAGGCCATTGAAGGTTCTCATTCTCTGACTCAATTATCTCAATATTTATAAATTTTAAGGGCAGATGTTTCCAATTTTTTTTTATTCCTATCTATTTATCTTTGTTTATGCCCAGCAAAGAAACAGATGACTCGCAAATCTAATCATTGAGGACGCAACCCATAGCCCCTTCGCCCAGGACGAGCCAATCCGCAAAGTACATCAAGGTAACTGCATTAAGAGCCACGGAGCAGGTATCTGGACTACGCCACTGTTTATCTGAAAACATGGAATAATATACCATTCACCTTGTCCTAGTTGCTTGCCAGCAGTCCTGGCCTAAGACGGCGATTGACACGAACCGCAGAGTGCCAGCAATTATCGGTAGCTGGTAGTTGGTAATCGTGTTATAGGGAAGCTGGGAACAATGAAAGAGATGCAAGATCTAATTAGTTACCACAATCAGTGTTCGGACCTGTGATTTATCGCTTCCTGCTTTGTTGAATGCTATCCAGCCACGAGTACTGTATGCACATCATTTCAAAACAAGTCTCTTATCACTGGCAGTTATCAAGAGGACAGTCTGAACAATATTTATTTAAACATACTTTAATGCTTCCTTCAGCAATTAGGAAATTGCCCATAGGGAGGTGATCTGGCAATCAGACTCGCATTACTCATTAACAATATTTCTTCATTTGCAATGTTCACCTTGCGTCCTTAATAATTGACTGTCCATAGAATTGAATTATTGTAACCCATACACGCAATTACCATTCAATATTATCTTTAAACTAATTTGGAATTTTTTTTAATTTATGGACTGAAAATTATGTTCTGCACATACTAAAACCTGAACTTTTACTTTGCAGAAACAAAGAACTACAGATGCTGGTTAATGAACAAAAGGACATAAAGTGCTGAAATAACTCAGCAGGTCAGGCAGCATCTCCGGACACAGAGAGGGGGCAGTGAGCGAGGGTCTCACAGAACACCCGTTAGACAGAGGAGGAGAACTTCTTCAATGTAGGCTTATCTTGAGGAGATTTCACAGTGGAGCAGACTTAGTTTTAGTTTTAGAGATACAGCACGGAAACAGGCCCTTCGGCCCACTGAGTCCGCACCGACCAGCGATCCTCGCACATTAACACTACCCTACACACATTAGGGACAATTTACGATTATACCAAGCCAACTAACCTACAAACCTATACTTCTTTGGAGCGTGGTAGGAAACCGAAGATCGCGGAGAAAACCCACGCGGTCACAGGGAGAACATACAAACTCCGCACAGACTGCACCAGTAGTTGGGGTAGAACCCTTGTCTCCAAAGCTGCAAGAGGTGTAAGCAGCAACTCTACCACTGCACCACTGTGCCACCCCTCAAAATGTAGAAACAAAGAACTGCAGATGCTGTTAATTCACAAAAGGGCACAAAGTGCTAGAGTAACTCAGCAGGTCAGGAAGCATCTCAGATCAATTCATGTTCTACAAAGATGCTGCCTGGTCTGTTGAGTTATTCCAGCACTTTTTGTCTTTTTGAACTTTTACTACTGTACATTCATTCAGAAATCCTTTCCCCAATATGTCAGTGGGTTATTTGCAACAACATCTGCAAATATGCCTGTCTCAAGATTCAGAAACTGATTTGGAACAAAATGTTAACGTCCATTCCTTTAATGCCATATTTTCAAATTTTACACTAATTTAAATTCAAGCCTTACAATTACCAAGGTCATTATGTTTTGAATAAAATCAGAGCCTGAATTACAAGCATGAAAGTCCCAAAAGGGACTCTATCTTGCTGGTAGATCACCACAGTGGAAATAAATTCTCACCATGTAAAAATTTATATTTTAATTCATTGTGCTTTAAGTGCACCTCACACGGCAGAGACGTCATCCATTCTATGGTCTGAGTGGAGAGAGAAAGCATCAACATTTTGGGTCTTTAGACTTTGAACTTTAGAGATACAGCGTGGAAACAGGCCCTTCATCCCATCAAGTCCGCTCCAACCAACGTTCACGCTGTACACCAGCACTTTTATACACACTAGGGACAACTTACAATTTACCAAAGCTAATTAACCTACAAACCTGCATATCTTCAGAGTGTGGGGGGAAACCGAGCACCCAGAGAAAACTCACGTTTTCATAACTCACAAGGAGAACGTACAAACTCCGTACAGACAGCACCCGTAGTCAGGTTTGAATCCGGGTCTCTGACGCTGTGAGGCAGCAACTCTGCTGCTGCACCACCGTGCCGCCCTGGACCCGTCCAGAACCCTTTGTCACAACAGAACATCTCAAGTCTTACATTTCACTCCTCTTCTCGCCTAATCTGACATCATTTTGTCTCCTTTTCATTTGTAGCCTTGGTAATTTATTCCACGTTATTTTTTGCTGCTGCTGTAAATAAGAATTTCATTGTTCCATTTCAGGACTCATGAAAATAAAACACTTGATTCATCTAACAATCAAAGGACCCTCAGTGTAGAAATGAAGTACTGTAGATGCTGGTTTATACCAAAGATGTCACAAAGTGCTGGAGTAACTGAGTGGGTCAGGCAGCATCTCAGGAGAAAAAGGATGGGTAACATTTTTGGTTGGGACCCATCCTCAGACCGAAGAAGGGTCCCGAACCCGAAACGTCACCTATCTTTTTTCTCCTGAGATGCTGCCTGACCCACTCAGTTACTCCAGTTACTTTGTGTCGATCCACCTATCACCATCAATGTTTTGTCTAGCCCCCACCTCTTTTCCAGCTTTTTCCCTCTTACAATCAGTCTGGAGATGAATCCCGACCTGAAAAGTCATCTATCCATGTCCTCCAGAGAAGATGCCTGACCCACTGAGTTCCTCCAGCACTTTTACTCAAGATTTCAGCATCGCAATTTACACTTTGCTGTCAACTTTAGACTTTAGAGGTACAATGCGGTAACAGGCCATTTGGCCCACCGAGTCCATGCTGATCACCCTTCACATTAACACTATCCAACACACTACGGACAATTTACAATTTTTACTAAGGCCAATCTACCTGCAAACCTGTACGTTCTTGGAGTGTGGGAGGAAACCGGAGCACCCGGTCAAAACCCACTAAGACACAAGGAGAACGTACAAACTCCCTACAGACAGCCCTCATTTCTTGACTCTCTCATCCCAGCAGTTAGCCTAGTGAATCTCCTCTGCCTATCTTCAATGTTACTCTTTCTTAAGGGGCTGGCTGTCCCACTGTGGCGACCTAATCCGCGAGTTAAGAAGAGTGTCTTCGACCTTCAAGCTCGAGGGCACTCGCCTGGAAAATCTCGAGCTGGATCGACCGTCAGCGTTGAAACTGGGAGCTGGAGAGGGGGAGAGAGGGGGGGAGAAGGAGTGGAGACACTTTTACGAAGTATAATAATAAAGTTTAGCGGGCATTTTACCTACCGGTCGGTTTTCCTTGGTCCTGAAAACTCCAATGAGCCAATCAAAATGCCCGGTCAGCGAAGGAGATTGCCTACGGCTGCCCTCCACTGCCTGTAACTAAATAGCGACCCCACTCCACTGCACTATGAGTTAAAAAGAACCATGCCGACCAAATTTTACTCGGGGAGAATTTTCCAAAATGCTGAAAATTTTTCCGCGACCTAGCTGAGGCCGCGAGTATTCGGGATCTTCCCTCGAGCATGAAGGAGAGTTCCAGTGACCTCACAGGACCTCCTAGGACCACGTGTCGACCATGCTGTGAGTTTGAGTCGAGGGCAAACTTGTCTAAACTCGCAGATTACAGTCTCACCCTGAAACGTTGCCATGTTCTCCATGTTCTCCAGAGATGCCGCCTGACCCACTTACTGACTTACTGCAATTCCTTGTGTCCTCATTAATTTCAACTCCCTGTTTTCTGTGAGACAGCCAGTTCTCAATTCATTCTTACACGCTCCTCCAATATCATGGGCTTTTAATTTATGTACCAGCCTCTAGTGGACACCTTTTGGAAATCTAAATAAATTTCTAAAATGCCTTTTGGAAATCTAAATAAATACAATCCATCTACCGGTTCCTCTCTATCTCTACTCTCCCTGTTATATCCTCAAAGAATTGAAGTAAATTGGTCAAATGTGATTTTCCATACATAAACATTATATGTTTATTTTTCCAAAAATATCATCTAATTTCTCTTTGATTATGAACTCCAGCACCTTGCCATCAATAGCTGTTATGCTGGCCAGTTGTCCCTTGCCATCTGTGGAAAGGAACTGCAGATGCTGGTTTATACCGAAGATAGACACAAAGTGCTGGAGTAACGCAGCGTCTCTGGAGATAAAGAGTGGGTGGTGTTTCATTTCAGGTCTGAAGAAGGGTCCCAAACTGAAACGTCCCTATCCATTTTCTCCAGAGATGCTGCCTGCCCCGCTGAGTTGCCAGTACTTTGTCCCTTGTCCTCTGTCTCCTCTTTCTTTGAACATGGGAGTCACATTGGCTTTTTTTGAATGTTCTGCAACCCTTCTGGAATTTAACGAATAATTAAGAATTTTAACCAATGGCTCTCTGCAGCTCCTCCCTTTAAAACTCTAGCTTTCAATACTCTGGGTTCAAGCAACTTGCTTGCCTTTATCCTCCTGCGTTTCTCTACCACTTTATCCCTTGCAGCTGGACTTTTTCTAAGTTTTACCGTGTTATTTAAAATTAGCCTGTCTGATTTCTCAGGCATGTGAGCAATGTTTTCAGCAGTGATGACTGATCCAAAAATTGTATTCAAAATATTTGTTTAGTTCATTTTAGAGATCCGGAGGGGAAACAGGCCCTTCTGCCTACCGAGACCGCACTGACCAACAATCCCCGCACATTAACACTATCCTACACACACTAGGGACAATTTGTACTGAAGCCAATTAACCTGCGAACCTGCATATCTTTGGAGTGTGGGAGGAAATCGGAACATCCAGAGGAAACCCACCTAGTCACGGGGAGCACGTACACATTCCGTACAGACAGCACCCATAGTCAGGATTGAACCCCAGTCTCTGCCGCTCTAAAGCAGCAACTCTACCATTGTGCCACCTTGCTGCAGTTTACTTTCAGCAGTTTATCAAATGGGAAATACAGGTTCTTCTGTCATTTTTTTGTTTGCTGCTATTACTTCACCAGCCTCATTCTCTGAAGGCCCTTGATTTACCAGCTGCCCTCTTTCTATTTAAATATCTGTAGCACTGTAACCGTTACTCTGTGCCTTTTTAGCGCATGCAAGTTTTGTGTACCTCTGTGCTGTACAACACTATCACTCGAAGACTGCAACTAATCTCTGGAATGAGTGGAATGTTTTTAGACTTTAGAGATACAGCACAGAAACAGGCCCTCGGGCCCATGGAGTCTGCGCCGATCAGCTATCACCCTGTACACTAACCTACACACACCAGGGACAACTTTACAACTTACCAAAGTCAATTAACCTACAAACCTGTACGTCTTTGGAATGTGGGAGGACACCGGAGCACCTGGTCCTTGCGGTCACGGAAAGAACGTACAAACTATACGTGACAGCACTCGTAGTCAGGATGGAACCCAGGTCTCTGGCGCTGTAAGGCAGCAACTGCTGCTGCTGTACCACTGTGCTGCCCTAATGAGTCTTATGAAGAAAGATCAGACACTCAGCTTTACCCACTGGAGTTTAAAAATGGAGCATGGATTGAAATAAATAAGATGTGGATTGTTGATCTGGAAAGGATATTTACTGATGTGGGGACAATCTAGAACTATAAGTCACTGTTTAAAAATAAGAGATTAAAGTGAGTGGCTTTAACCATCAAAGCGAGACCATTTACCACAGTTTGAGGTTTGTGGGGAAACATCTCTGGTACTACAATTATATATTTCAGACTAAATTTTCTATCAAAGTGCTGTGCATGTTGACATGGCGGCACTATGGAGCAGTAAGAGGCGCTCCATTTAGCTCCGCTCCCGAAAATGCGCTAAAAGCTCTAAAAAGCCTGCAAAAGAAAACGGGACCGATTCAAAAACACTCTCCGGGGGTACCTGAAGTTGCGTAAGTGACGTCATCAGAAATCGCCGCAAACTAACGGGGATACCGGCACTTTTAAATGAGCAAAAGGAATTTACTGAAGCTGCCCCCGACAAGACCTCTAACCAGACTGCGGCTCGCTCAAGAGTTGGAGAAAACACCTCAAACAACACCTGAAGGATCTGAAGAGGAAACTCAAGGACAAAGATTTATTGCTGCTATGGAAGCAAAAGTAAAAGAACAAGAACAATCTTTAAGAAAAGCGGTGACAAAGGACTTTGGTGAGATGTTGCATAAAGAGCTTTCCCTGCTGTCTACTCAGCTGGGAAAGTTAGAAACAAGAATGGATGTCAGGAATAAGGTATTCTACAGGACCGTATTGAAGAAGTAGATACCGATCTAAGAGAAGAAATTCAACGGGTTGAAGAAAATTGCAAAAAAAGCTGTAGCCCATTCTCATTACTTCTGCACAACTTTACGAATCTGGAGACAATTAAAATCAACTTTTAAACTAAGAAATTTATCTCTTCATTCACCAATAGCTCACCATTGTTTAAGCCATCTATTATAGATAAAACGTTTATTTATTGGGAAAGACCAGGAATTAAAAAGCTTGGAGATCTGTACGAGATGGGAAAATCTCCTGTCATTTCAGAAATAACAATCGAAATACAATCTGAAAAGTAATCATTATTTTAGCTATCTTCAAATTCAAGATTATTTGAAAACATATACCCATGATTATCAAACTTTGCTGCCAGTTATATTAGACAAAGGTATGAATAGAAACTCAGAGTCAAACAATCTAACATCATACTTCTATAATACCCTTCTAAATATAGAAATTCCGTCAGAGGAGTTAGGGAATTAGGCCTAAAAATTTCCAAAGACACATGGGATTGTTCGATTAATGTTAGACACATTTTAATCCAATTTAAAATACTGCACAGACTCTACTACTCAAAGACTAAACTGAATAAGATTTTTTCAAATGTATCTCCTATTTGTGACAAATGTCTCCTTCAAGAAGCAACTATAACACACTCCTTTGCCTCTTGCATAAAACAACATAACTCTTGGAAAGGAATCTTAGAAAAGTTCTCAAAAACATTAAAAACAAAACTGGACCCCCATATGGAACTGATTATTTTCGGAACAGCAGAAGCCTTCCCTGAGCTATCAATATTTCAAAGACGTTTCCTTAATTATGGCCTGATAAAGGCGAAATAACATACTTAAATTTTTAAATTTAAATAACATACTTAAATTGTCCTGTCTGTATGTTGAGCCACGTCAAAGAAGATTTTCTGTTACGACAGACAATAAAGTTTTCTGAATCTGAATCTGAATCTGAAAATACATCTGTCCCTACTCTTACAATGTGGATTACAAACATGTCTGAGACGCTACATCTTGAGGATATGAGACTTGTCTTAGCAGGAAAATCAGAGCAATTTTCAAAGATATGGATTCCTTTCATTGATTGATTACAAGGATAGTATGGTGCAACACAACTTCGGAATTAAACCGATTTACGGACTGGGTGATGGGTGGGAAGAGAAATGAAGCAGGTATATCAACACTTTTTTTTTCTTTTCTTTTTTTTCCGTTTTTGTCTTTTTAAGTTTTTACTTATTCACTCTTTGACTACACTCGCCGCGCTGGATCGATGCGCTGGAGCTCCGGTGAGCTGGACCGTCGTGATCAACACCTCTGGGCTGCGGGTCTGCGGAGCGGAACGGGCAGTGCCGACATTAACATCGGGAGCCTGGGAGCTCCAACCCGGTGCGTCCTTGTCGGCTTCGGAAGCCGACAATGCCCCCTGCTAGGAAGCGGCCGTTCCAGGTGGCCCAGCCGCTGTGAGGACTCTCCCGACGCCGGGGCAACAGCACCCGGCCAGAACGGCCAGGAACATCGGGCCTCCGTAGAGGCAACAGCGGTGGCCTCAATAGGCCTGACTTCTGTGAGAACTGGGGATGGGGACTGGACATTGTGCCTTCCCCCACAGTGGTAACCACTGTGGGGGGATGATTTTTCTGTGCGTATGTTACTTTGTTAGTCTGTGTCCAAGATGGCTGTCGGAAGGGAGAGTGGACGCTGGCGCGCTTTTGCTGCCGCTGCTCTCTCTTCACATTCACTGGAGAAAAGGAATATAGGACATTTTGGGGTGAGACCGTTCTTCAGGCCGAGTCAGGGAAGCAGGAAACTTGAGGTATGAAAAGATTCAGAACAAATCATAGCCAGCACTGATGACCAAGGGAAGGTGGAGCCCGCATTTTTTGTGTTTGCACCCCACCCTAGTCATCCTGCTAGTTCCACTGTTCGCATCCATATATCCCTTCATTTTCACCTTTTCAACAGCCAACAATGGACCATTGTGTGCTCTAACTTTCCTTGGTGCTGGCTCTGATTTGTGCTGAACCCTTTCCCACCTCTAGTTTCCCTCCCCTAACTCAGCCTGAAGAAGGGTCTCGACCTGAAACGTCACCTATTTCTTTTCTCCAGAGAAGCTGCCTGACCCGCTGAGTTACTCCAGCATTTTGTGTCTATCTTCGGTTTAAACCAGCATCTGCAGTTCCTTCTACTCTGTGCATTCACCCAATCTATTCCTCTCCTGATTTTGCCTGGCTAGGCCAACTCCCACAATTCCAAACCAGTGCTGAGCCAAAAAAATGGGCCTGTTTGGCCAAGTTAAGACTCTAACATTTTTTAAACGTTTCGAACATGATGGGTGCAAGATGGCACCCGAGATTTGGTCGTTTTTGTGTGCAGATTCAGCGGGATCTTTTATCTTTCACACTTGTTCTTAGTATGATTGTGCCTAATATATAGCAGGGTTGTCACTGACCAATACGCAAAAAAATAATCACTATACTTAAGTACCCCTGACAATAAAGTACCATTGAACCATCTCGGTTGAACATGGACAAGTGATAGAAACATAGAAACATAGAAATAAGGTGCAGGAGTAGGCCATTTGGCGCTTCGAGCCTGCACCGCCATTCAATATGATCATGGCTGATCATCCAACTCAGTATCCCGTACCTGCCTTCTCTCCATACCCCCTGATCCCCTTGGCCACAAGGGCCACATCTAACTCCATCTTAAATATAGCCAATGAACTGGCCTCAACTACCCTCTGTGGCAGAGAGTTTCAGAGATTCACCACTCTGTGTGATGTTTTGGGTAGGGACTCTTCTTTACAAGATGTCTGTGTAGAGTATGTAAGTTCTCCTTGTGACCAAGTGGGTTTCCTCTGGCTGCTCCGGTTTCCTCCCACGTTCCAAAGACATACAGGTTTGTAGGTTATTTGGCTTCTGTAAGTTACCCCAGGTGTATAGTGTCCGGGTGATCACTGGTTGGTGTGGACTCAGTGGGCCGAAGGGCCTGTATCTCTAAACTAAACCAAAATACACAATGGCTGGTACAACGGTCTGCATTTTTCTTAAGAGTTGGCATGTGGTGAAGCTCATGTTCACGATTCCTCTTGACGAGCGGAATCATTATGGTGATAATGGGAGAGCAGCAATTGAGTCGGTGTGAGGAGACAGCTGAAGAGGACCCGCACAAAGCCTTTCCCTGCGGCAGGCAGGCTAATTATCCCTTAATCAACATCACATTGCTGTTTATCACATTGCTGTTTATGGGGGCTTTCTGCACGCAAGTTAATCAACACATTGTTTTCTGCTTTAAAAAAGTGCACTATTAACAAAATAATACTTTTTGAGACCCCCAAACCCATCTATAAATCCATTACCTTGATTGGTGAGATCCAAAAACTCAGGTTTAATCATCTCTTGAACATATATATTTGCTTTCCAAAATGTTTGTTGGAACATGTATAGCAGTCTTCTGACTGTTTTGTTTCTATCTTCTTTCTCTATCTTGTCACCAGATGAATATCTCATGTTGTTCCTTTGCTCCTGTAGCCTAGGGTAGACAAGGAAGCTGTAAACATCAACATAGGAGGCAATATTTTTTAATTAGAAGATTGCAAAGGTTTCAACAGCTTTTACTGGTTATTAAGCAGAAGAGTGGTTTTCCCTGTGTTAACAGCCACCTCCGACGCAAAGCAGAGAAAATAAATAGAAGCACTTTTCGAGAGTAATACGCAAAACAAAAATTCTGTTTACATGTAACCCTTAGTCCGTCAATGCATTATCATGATTAAATGACCAAAGTGTTGTTAATCGCCCCTCTACAGCCACCCATCACTTTGCCCAGTTAGTGGAAAAATCTCCATCTTAAAATGGGTTTTTAACTGCATACAGGAAATGATAAAAATTAATTAGTGTAAGAGTCAAGATATTGAAGGAGTGTTCTGTGCATTAAAACCTAAATCATTTGGCGCCTAGAGCCTCCCTTTAAAAAAATGTATGAAAACATTTGTCGTTAGTCTGGGCCTGTCTGGGGGTTGAGAAATTAGTTTTGTTTAGAGATATAGAGTGTAAAATAGACCCTTCGGCCCACCGAGTCCAGCTGACTAACGATCACCCATACTCGAGTTCTATGTTGTACCAGTTTCGCATCCTACGCACTGGGGACAATTTACAGAAGCCAATTAACCTACATGTCTTTGGAATGTGGGAGGAAACCAGAACAACTAAAGAAAACCAATGTGGTCACGGGGAGAAACGTACAAACGCCGTACAGACAGCACCCATAGTCAGGATCAAACCCGGTTCTCTGGCACGGTAAGCCAGCATCTCTATCGCTGCACTACTGTGCCACCCCTAATAAACTGTAGTGGTGCACGGTATAAAACCATGAGACCACAAGACCATAAGGCCTAAGAGCAAAGCGAGGCCATTCATAGAAACATAGAAAAATAGGTAGCGATGTTACAAAACTTACCTTCAGCGGCGCTGCAGATCTGCCACTGGCCGTGTGCGCGACTTTGGCGCCTTTGAGGGGGGGGGGGGGGGGGGGGGGGGGGATTAAAATCCAGTTTTCTACTGCTTATCGGAGGCGGACTTCCTCGGGCTGCTAGCTGCTGAAGAATAATCGATTGGACTTCCGTTCCCGATTTTTTTTTTGATCGCGAGACAATTTAATAATTATATTAAAATAAAAGGTGACTTCTAATGCACTCAACGCCTACAACGTGACGGATCGCAAGAACGGGACAAAACAAAGGGTAAGTCGTTTATTTTACATATAAATTTGCTTCTTGGGATGGCTGTAATCTAATTTTACGTTGCAAAAATATTATTTGGGCCCCATACGAACCGGCAGTGTTTTTCCTGTCGATATGGAGTTCAAATTCACCGCAAATACAACGTTCCAATCGATCGTGTTCCAGAAAAACCCACTCGCAAGATAATTTAAATGCTCTTTTTTTGGACAATCATGTCATAAGAGCGTCTAAATCGTCTACATTTTGTGTTATTGTCTATCCATAATAATATTTTTATACTAAATATCAGTTTTAGTCCCATGTATTGTGCAATAAAATAATCATTTTGATTATATTGAGTCGATGTTTCTAGATTAATTTATGGGAATTAAACATTAAATTCCTTCCATCTGGCAGATAAATTCATGACAGTGAGATTAAAAAATCATGTTATATTGTGAATTCTTGTGTGAATGGGATTATTGACTATTTTTTAAAAATATCCCTTTCTTAAGAAATGGAATCTACAGGACATTCTTAATGGGAAAGTAGTGAGCAGAAAGGCATGTCATGCGTGGTTTGAAATGCAAAACCTTGTCATTTACAATGCCAATATTGAAAATCTGGCAGATACAGATTCTTATGTTACAATCTGAGAGTATAAAAATCTACTGATTATGATATATGTGCAACTGATCTTCTCCATAAAGACTTGTCTAATGCTAGAAATTATTTATTGGCTATTTAAAAAATATAATACAATAATATTTATCTGATCTATTTTTGAATTTTCAAGGCAGTCCTGGGTGGTTTATTACTATTTCCGTCACACGGTCATTTTGTAATTAGCTTAATGGGAAAGTAGATGTTTTATAGTTTTCAGAATGCTATAAGAAAGGCATTCAGTCTCTTTTTTTTTTTTAAGTATGGGCTTTTGATGACAGCTTTTGTGTTGAAAAAATAAGGTGCAAATTTCCGAGTATGTATGGCCATTCTTTTTAATACTGAGATATGAAAGTGAACCAGGTTCAAAATTACTTTTTTTATGATCTGATGGAATAAATTGCAGACTTGTGTTTTTGTGACATTGCTAAAATAGGTGCAGAGGTAGGCCATTCGGCCCTTCGAGCCAACACCACCATTCAATATGATCATGGCTGATCATCGAAAATCAGTACCCCCTTCCTGCTTTTTCCCCTATCCCTTGATTCCTTTAGCCCAAAGAGCTAATTCTAACTCTCTCTTGAAAATATTCAGTGAATTGGCCTCCACTACCTTCTGTGGCAGAGAATTCCGCAGATTCACAACTCTCTGGGTGAAGACGTTTTTCTGGAGATGTCACATTTAATTCCCTCATCTAAATCATTAATATATATTGTAAATAACTGGGGTTGCAGCACTGAGCCTTACGGCACCCCACTAGTCATTGCCTGCCATTCTGAAAAGGACCCGTTAATTCCTACTCTTTGCTTCCTGTCAGCCAACCAGTTCTCTATCCACGTCAATACCCTACCCCCAATACCATGTGCTCTAATTTTGAACGCCAATCTCTTGTGTGGGACCTTGTCAAAGGCTTTTTGAAAGT
Organism: Leucoraja erinaceus; assembly: GCF_028641065.1. NCBI lineage: Eukaryota > Metazoa > Chordata > Chondrichthyes > Rajiformes > Rajidae > Leucoraja > Leucoraja erinaceus. The sequence goes on along the minus strand of NC_073379.1, from coordinate 24,821,882 downwards.
CCAGATACACCAAATCCACCGGCTCTCCCTTATCCATTCTACTTGTTACATCCTGAAAAAATTCCAGAGGAATAGTCAAGCATGATTTCCCCATCATAATTCCATGCTGACTTTGACCGATCCTGTCACTGCTTTCCAAATGCGCTGCTATAACATCTTTAACAATCGACTCAAGCATCTTCCCCACTACTGATGTAAGGCCGACTGGTCTATAATTCACCGTTTTATCTCTCCCTCCTTTCTTAATATGTGGGGTTACATTGGCTACCCTCCAGTCCACAGGAACTGATCCAGAGTAGCGAGAACATTGGAAAAGATCACCAATGCATCTACGATTTCTAGGGCCACCTCTGGGATGCAGACCATCAGGCCCTGGGGATTTATCTGCTTTCATTCCCAACAGTTCACCTAACACCATTTCCTGACTAATGTGGATTCCCTTCAGTTCCTCCCTCCCACTAGATCCTCGGTCCACCAGTATTTCTGCGAGATTGTTTGTGTCTTCCTTAGTGAAGTCAGAATCAAAGTACTCATTTAACTGTTCTACCATTTCCTAGATTCCCATTATAAATTCATCTGTCTCTGGTTGTAAGGAACCTAAATTTGTTTTCACTAATCTTTTCCTGTTTACATATCTAAAGAAGCTTTTAGAGTCAGTTTTTATATTCCCCGCAAGTTTTTTCATGCTCTTTTTTCCCCCTCTTAAGTAACCCCTTTGTCCTCCTCCGTTGAATTCTAAATTTCTCCCAGTCCTCCGGTTTGCTGCTTCCTCTGGCCCATTTACATGCCTTTTCCTTGGAGTTAACACAAACCTTGATTTCCCTCGTTAGCCACGGTTGAGCCGCCTTACCCGTTTTATTTTTTTGCCAGATAGGGATGAACAATTTTTGGAGTTTATCCATGCGATCTTTCAATTTTTGCCATTGCATCTCCACCGTCAACCCTTTAAGTATAATTTACCAGTCTATCCTTGCCAATTCCAATCTCATGCTTTCAAAGTCTCCTTTCTTTAAGTTTAGGACCCTAGTCTCTGAATTAACTGTGTCACTTACCATCCTTATTCTATATGAATTCCACCATATTATGGCCACTGTTGCTCAAGGGGCTTTGCACAACAGGATCGCTAACTAATCCTTCATAATTACACAACACCCGGTCTAGGATTGTCAGTTTTTCTACATATTGGTTTAAAAACCCATCCCATATACATTCCAGGAAATCCTCCTCCACAGCGCTGCTACCAATTTGGTTGACCTAATCATATTCCTTAACTACTAACTGCACATTCAATTCATCCCCCTTATTATGAATGCTTTTCGCATTAAGGCATTAAGGTTTGTTTTTCTTATCTCCCTTCTACTTTTTGCTTCTGTCCTCGTTTGATGTCCCTCTATCTCCTTGCATTGGTTCCCATCCCCCTGCCTTGTTAGTTTAAACTTGACCTTTCCTACATTTTCTTTCCCGTTAACTGCATGCATACGCTTCCACGTTGTTGACTCCACCCCCCACTGTTTAGTTTAAACCCACTACTGTCGACTGTTCACCATCCTTCATGAGGATGTTCTTAAGTCAATCTGAGACATCTGAGACACCTTCCTCTTGTCTTGCCTGTCGCCACAGAATCTCCTATCCACACCTCTGACAATGGAGTCACCCACCACTATGGCTCTGCCTGACGTCGGTCGAGCCTCAACGGCAGGTTTCGAGTCACAGATCTGTCCGCCGTTTGGACTGGAAGCGTCGTCTGTCCCGATAGCTCTCAAGAGGGTGTACCTGTTTTCAAGAGGTACTTCCACCGAGATCTCCTACACTAGTTTCATCCCCTTCCTTTCCGTCTGTAACTGTCGCACCTTTTGTACTCTCGAAGTGAGGACCTGGCTGTAGGTCCTGTCTAGGAAGCTTTCGTCTTCCCGGATGGACCGCAGGTCATCCAGCTGCTGCTCCAGTTCTCTAACCTGCTCCTTGAGGAGCTGCATCTGCACACAGTTCCCACAGGTGCAGTGGTCAGAAATACCAGCGGAGCACCTGACTTTCCACATCCTGCAGCAAATGCACTGCAGTAATATTCATGCCAATGCACCAATAAGTTTAAATATTGAAATTAAATTACACACACAACCCAATAAATGTAGCCTCCTCGCTGCAGATTCACACTTCACCTTAAGAAGACCGCTTCACTCGACCAAGCCCTACTTTTATTTGCTAATCAATTAACTAATTTGCTAATCAACTAACTTACCAATTAACTTATTTAGATTCTGCAGCCAATCCCCACAGTTGCTCCTACAACTGCCACTCCTCTGCTGACCTTGAAGTTAAGTATTGCAGGCTGGCCCCGACTGGTTTTTATATGTCCCACAGTGAAAAAACTCACCAAGGGTTTACTCTACCAGTCAATGTAGTCTTGTTTACGCATGTTTACATCTGCTCTACCATTCAATCATGGCTGATCTATTTCTCACTCTCAACCCCATTCTCCTGCATTCTCCCTGTAACCTTTGATGGCCGTACTAATCAAGAACCTATCAATCTCTGCTTTATAAATGCCCAATGATTGGCCTTCACTGCCGTCTGTGCCCAGGAATTCCACTGATTTACCCACCTCTGCTTAAAGAAATTCCTCCTCATCTCAAATTCCTCAAAATCAGCTTGCGATCATTAGGGGCGGCACAGTAGTGCAGCAGTAAAGTTGCTGCCTTACAGCGTCAGAGACCCGGGTTCGCTCCTGACTATGGAGGCTAGCTGTACAGAGTTTGTACGTTCTCCCCGTGACTGTGTTGGTTTTCTCTGGGTGCACTGGTTTCCTCCCATAAAGCCATACAGGTTTGTAGGTTAATTGGTCTCTGTACAAATTGTCCCTAGTGTGTAGGATAGGACTAATGTACAGGTGATCAATGGTCGGTGTGGACCAGGCCTGTTTCCATGCTGTACCTCTAAAGTAAAACTAAACTAATCTACCCACATTGTAGGGGAAATAATAGTGAGGGCTGATAACTAGTAAAATAGGGTTGCGGATTGTGCTAAAGTGATGACAGGAAATCGCAGACAAAGCCTAAAAGTAAAGACATGTAATGTGGCAGTGATGACACCCAGGTTTCAGGAACTTCATTGATTATATTATAACATACACCCATTGTTGGATCTACTGGTAGTGAAGTTAGGCTTGTGAACAATCATTTTATTCTGTAATCAAGATCTAGTTTGTTACCTAATAAAGTCATCATCGATGGTCACTTGAAACGAGTATGACTGTCCTCTCATGGAGGACACCTGTGGGTGACTTTGTTTAACTTGGGGAGACTGGTGCACAGACAGCCACCTTGACAGATCTGGGTCAGGATCCAGTTGCATGGAGACAAGGGACCCTTTTCTGCTGCAGCCTTCATCCACCTTCCCAGCCGTTGTGACACTCCACTAAAGTCAGCCATTGTCCTCCGCCTGTTCCACCGTTGAGGTCTTGGCTGGATTGCTCTTTGTCAGAGATCTCCCCCTCGACCTTACTGCCATGGGTGGCCCTACCAGGAGCATAGCTCCAAACGGCATCGCTCTCAGGATCTCAGGACCACACAAGCTTCTCCACCACGACAAGGTGACAATCCACGGAGATACCTAATAAAGTATTTCTGTTATCTCCATTCTGTAATTGAGACCCAGTTTTAAAGCTTTGACTGGTCTCCTGGTGCTCACCAGGTTTAATACATCGCCTGTTACTTCGAACTCCAAATCCGCTTGGCAACATCCTCTTAAATCCGCTTCCCATTTGCTCCTGCAACCCGCATCTCCATCCCATCAGCATTATCCGTATCTGATGTTGAGCCACCAAGTGTGAAGCACGATTTTCAGAGTTACACAGGGACTGAGATTCATGACAATGCCATCACCAGGCACTGCAATGAAGGATAGGCAAACCTGCTCCATGTTGGCATGTTAGCTTCAAAATACAGAAGAGATTGGATTTGTTCTTCCCCTTTAACAATTTTAGCCTGCAATATAAGATAACCTCCAACAAATTCTGCCATCCCATTTCCCCCATTTCTCCCCCATGCTAGGCAAGCTCGACAATTGTTCCGCTGAACACCTTTGCTCAAGGGCCTGTCCGACTTTTTTTTTTTTTTTTTTTAATATTTTTATTAGAAGTACAGTAAATTACAATAATACACATCATATATATCTTATTACATTTATTGTACCACTTCGTTTTTCGAGCTTTAAAAAAGATAGAAATAAAAGAAGTAAGGAAAGTGAGCAAGAATCGTGAAGGTGCAGGAAAGTGTTGGGAAAAGAAAGCCCCTTAGGGAAGAAGTTAGAGAAGGAAGTAAAGAAAGGAAATAAGACCCTAGAAAGAAAAGAAAAAAAAAGGAAAAACAATCGCTCTAATGTAACACAAAACTCGCAAAAAAGGATATACCAACCGTGTTTTTGTTTTTTTTAATTTATTTTAAATTACTATTGCACCTTATGCTTGTAATAATTCCATAAATGCAGACCACGTCTTTTGGAAGTGGTCTGCTTTGCCTGCTAGGAGTCTCATCTCTTCCAAGTGTAGTGTTTCGAACATGTTTGAAATCCACATTATTACTGTTGGTATTGGAGCATTTTTCCAAAATTTGAGTATAAGATTTTTTCCCATTATTAGCCCGTAATTACGGGTTGTCCCACTTACGCAATTTTTTAGCCGACATCCGTCATAGTCGCAGCAGGTCGCCGAAATTTTTCAAAATGTTGAAAATCCAGCGGCGACCAGAAAAAGGTACGAATCTTTGGGCGACTACTCACGACCGTACAGGCTTCACCGCGGGAGTCTGTGGGGCTTTAACATCACGGAGCCCGCGGTCTCTGGTCAAAGGCCGACTTCGGGAACTCAAAGCCGCAGGTGCTTCGATCACCCCGGCGTGGAATCTTCGACTGCCGGCTGTGGGAGCTTCGATCGCCCCGACTGCGGACTGTTCGACTGTAAAAGAGCAAAAAAGTTCAGACTTTATCTACAGACCAGTTAGTCTAACATCGGTAGTGTGGAAACTGCTAGAGTCAGTTATTAAAGATGGGATAGCAGCACATTTGGAAAGTGGTGAAATCATTGGACAAAGTCAGCATGGATTTACGAAAGGTAAATCATGTCTGACGAATCTTAAAGAATTTTTCGAGGATGTAACTAGTAGCGTGGATAGGGGAGAACCAGTGGATGTGTTATATCTGGACTTTCAGAAGACTTTCGACAAGGTCCCACATAAGAGATTAGTATACAAACTTAAAGCACATGGCATTGGGGGTTCAGTAATGATGTGGATAGAGAACTGGCTGGCAAACAGGAAGCAAAGAGTAGTAGTAAACGGGTCCTTTTCACAATGGCGGGCAGTGACTAGTGGGGTACCGTAGGGCTCAGTGCTGGGACCCCAGCTATTTACAATATATATTAATGATCTGGATGCGGGAATTGAAGGCAATATTTCCAAGTTTGCGGATGACACTAAGCTGGGGGGCAGTGTTAGCTGTGAGGAGGATGCTAGGAGACTGCAAGGTGACTTGGATAGGTTGGGTGAGTGGGCAAATGTTTGGCAGATGCAGTATAATGTGGATAAATGTGAGGTTATCCATTTTGGTGGCAAAAACAGGAAAGCAGACTATTATCTAAATGGTGGCCGATTAGGAAAAGGGGAGATGCAGCGAGACCTGGATGTCATGGTACACCAGTCATTGAAAGTAGGCATGCAGGTGCAGCAGGCAGTGAAGAAAGCGAATGGTATGTTAGCTTTCATAGCAAAAGGATTTGAGTATAGGAGCAGGGAGGTTCTACTGCAGTTGTACAGGGCCTCAGTGAGACCACACCTGGAGTATTGCGTACAGTGTTGGTCTCCAAATCTGAGGAAGGACATTATTGCCATAGAGGGAGTGCAGAGAAGGTTCACCAGACTGATTCCTGGGATGTCAGGACTGTCTTATGAAGAAAGACTGGATAGACTTGGTTTATACTCTCTAGAATTTAGGAGATTGAGAGTGGATCTTATAGAAACTTACAAAATTCTTAAGGGGTTGGACAGGCTAGATGCAGGAAGATTGTTCCCGATGTTGGGGAAGTCCAGGACAAGGGGTCACAGCTTAAGGATAAGGGGGAAATCCTTTAAAACCGAGATAAGAAAAACTTTTTTCACACAGAGAGTGGTGAATCTCTGGAACTCTCTGCCACAGAGGGTAGTTGAGGCCAGTTCAATGGGTTTATTTAAGAGGGAGTTAGATGTGGCCCTTGTGGCTAAGGGGATCAGGGTGTATGGAGAGAAGGCAGGTACGGGATACTGAGTTGGATGATCAGCCATGATCATATTGAATGGCGGTGCAGGCTCGAAGGGCCGAATGGCCTACTCCTGCACCTAATTTCTATGTTTCTATGTTTCTATTGCCTTCCATCACACTGAGGAACATGGGGAATCTGCTGTGGTGGATGTTTACGTTAGCGTTTATGTGGTTGTGTGTCTTATTGCTTTTTTTTTAGTATGGCCATACGGTCATTCGTGTTTCACTGTACCTTCATTGGTACGTGTAACAATAAACTGACCTTGAAACCTTAAAAATATCCATTGACTTGGCCTCCACAGCCTTCTGTGGCAAAGAATTCCAGAGATTCACCATCCTCTGAGTAAAGAAATTTCTCCTCATCTCCTAAACCCTGTGCCCTCTGGTTCTTGATTTCCCTCCGCCCACGCTCCGGGGAACAGAGTCCCAGTCTGCTCAACCTCTCCCTATAGTTCAGTCGCAAATGATAAACAACTGGGGCAGTAACAATGATATTATATTTAATTGACTAAACATTGCTCAAAACAAAATAAAAGCACTGTCCATCTAACACTATTAAATCTAAATGGAGGCAAGAAAAAAAACCAGGAAGCAGCAATGATAGTGGAGGAATCAATTTGCTTCTGATATCAAATGATTTTAAAGAACTGTACAAGTCAGGTTGCAAATGCTGTTGCAAGTGCAACAATAACAAGTTACGTTACATCCCAGTTATACTTTAAAGGTTGCACATGTGAAAATAATTCTCATTTGGGCATTTGCCATGTTATGCAGCTGGTTTTTTTTAATAGCATAATTTAGTATTAGCCTACCCTCATAGTTCGTTCTGCGAGACTGAAATAGCAGCCTGTTAAGAATATCGGGAAAAGTCACACAATAAGACCAATCAGCCCAATAAAATCTCTAATTTTTCTTTCAAGTCTACATGTAATAATTGTTTAGGCACCTGATTGCAGCAGCTTTTCAGACAGTGTATTCCTGCTCAGTAGTTCATTGATAAAACGTTTGGTTACCTCAATGGTTCAATGGTTCAATATTGACTTTTCTAACTTCAAGTAAACCTTGCTTTCCCTCTCTCCACGTCCCTCCTCCTTCCCAGTTCTCCGACCAGCCCGACTGTCCCCCTGATTACATTTAGCAAATAAAATCATGGGAGACCACTTCCACCCCTGCAACGGACTGTTCCAGCTGCTACGGTCAGGCAAACGCCTCCGTTGCCATGCGGTGAGAACGGAGAGGTTGAGAAGGAGTTTCTTCCCAGAGGCAATTCGGACTGTAAACGCCTATCTCACCAGGGACTAACTCTACAGAACGTTTTTCCTTCCATTATTTATTATGTAAAAGAATATGTGTGTTATGATTGTGTTTATAATTTGTTTGGTTGTTTTGTTGTTTGTCTTTTGCACAAAAGTCCGCGATCATTGCCACTTTCATTTCACTGCACATCTCGTATGTGTATGTGACAAATAAACTTGACTTGACTTGACTTGACTTGATCTTCTCCCAGCTAACAATGATCTATTCTTCATTTTTACTTGCCCTTCATCTCTTTTGATGTCTCGTTGTCGTACTTTACCCTTCCTTATCTCTGTGTTTCCCTCTCTCATGACTCTGAAGAAGGGTGTCGACCCAAAACGTCACCCATTGCTTCTCTCCAGCGATATTGCTTGTCCCGCTGACTTACTCCAGCATTTTGTGTCTATCCTCTAAACCTATCCTATACATATACCTGTCTAAATCTTTCTTAAATGTTACGTTAGTATGTGCCTGAACTACCTCCTCTGGCAACTCATTCCATACACCCACCAACTATTGTGTAAAAAAAGTTACTCCTCAAGTTCCTATTAAATCTTTCCCCCTTCACCTTAAATTTATTTCCTCTAATTCTCATACCCCTACTCTGGACAAGAGACTGTGTATTTAGCCAATCTGTTCCATGATTTTCATGATTTTGTACACCTCTATCAGATCATCTCTCCTCCTCCTGCGATCCAAGGAATAGAGTCCAAGCCTGCTCTACCTCTCCCTATAGCTCAGACTCTTGAGTCCTGGCAACATCCTCTGCACACTTTCCAACTTAAAACCCACTATATTGAGTTTATTTAGATGTGATTATTCCCATTAGAGGTCAGATGAGAGAACTAAATGTAGTGTTGATAATCATGATGAACTCTGACAGAATAAATAGAGAGAGACTGTGTCCTCTGGCGAATGGAAATTTGGTGTAAAGTAGCCGGAAAAAGATTACGAGCGGTGCGTTCTCACAGAATGTTGCTGCGACCTAGGAAATACTGCATAAGGTGAAAACAGATCAAGTCAAGAATTAAGTCAAGAGTTTAGAGATACAGTGCAGAAACGGGCCCTTCGGCCCACCATCCGCACCAACCAGCGATCCTGTACACTATTATCCTACACACACTAGGAGCAATTATACATTTATACCAAGCCAATTAACCTACAAACGTGTATGTGTTTGGAGTGTGGCAGAAACCGGAGATCTCGGAGAAAACCCATGTGGTCACGGGGAGAACGTACAAACTCCGTACAGACAGCACCTGTAGTCAGGATTGAACCCGGGTCTCTGGTACTGTAAGGCAGCAACTCTGCCGCTGCGCCACCATGCCGCCCTTAAAAGAATGTTTAATTGTCAAATGTACTGAAACGGAACAATGAGATTCATACTTGCTGCAGCACAACAGGTCTATAAACACAGTACACAATAGATTACATAATAAAGTAGATGCCATTGTAAAGAAAAAAGTTCAATAAATAAAAATAACAATGTTTAGTGCAAAACAAAACTAAAGCCAAAAGTCTTTTGTGCAACCAAGACAATTGGTAGTTCAGAGTTTAGTTAGTATTTGTAGTGTTCAGTGGCCTCATGGTTGTTGGGAAGAAGCTGTTCCTGAACTGGAAGGTCAAAGTTTTCAGACTGCAGCACCTTCCATCTGAAGGACAATTATATACGTATTTGAACAGGAATTCATTAAATGTGGAAAAAGTGTGGGAGTGATACTGAAGTGGACAACCCTTACAAAGAGACAACACAGAAGTCCAATTGTAATCCTTCTGCTACCTACAAGTACATGAACCATCTACATTAAGCTCACTGGAAGGTAATCCACTCATAATGTGGTGCTTGTGATACTCACTTAGGTTCACAGCTCCATACAGTTGTCAAGCTGTTCATCGACTGACCGAAGTACTCTGATTGCAAGCTCTTACTGAAGGTCAAAATGCAAAGTGCTGGAGTAACACAACGGGTCAGGCAGCATCTGTCGAGGGAATGGATAAGCAACTTTTTCGATAGGGACATTTCACAAGGTCCCCAATGTAGTGCGATAGAATTGATAAACAAAATTAGTGACAAATGCAATTAGGGATGGTTAAGTATGGAACATTTTTAGAGGAGTTATGCGATGAGGAAAGCATTGAACATAGAACATACCATACGTACATACAATAAAATACCATTTATTTGTCATTTGAACCTCATGAAGTTCAAACGAAATTTGGTTTCTGCAGTCATACAAGAAAAGAACCAAGACACACACTAACACAATTTACACAAACATCCATCACAGTGAATCTCCTCCTCACTGTGATGGAAGGCAAAGTCTTGCCTCTCCCCTGCTCTCCATTCTTCTTCCGAAGTCAAAGTCAAAGCCACCGGCGGGCGCTAGCAAGTCCCGCGGCCATTTAAAGCCGCGCCGGGTGATGTAAGGCCCTGCTCCGGGTCTTGATGTTGGAGCCCCCGGCGGGCGCTAGCAAGCCCCGCGGCTGTTTAAGCCGCGCACTGCGATGTAAGGCCCCGCTCCAGGTCACTTTCAAACCCGCAATTTGGGCGGGAGAAGTCGCCGTTGCCGGTGCCCCGCAAAGCAGTCTCCCACCAGGGACCCACGAGCTCCCGGTGTCACCATCCACCGGAGTCGGGTCGCAGCAGCGCGCCACCGCAGCTGTCCATGCTCTGAACTCTCCACGCTCTGAAGCTGGCCAGCTCCATGATGGTGAGTCCGCAGCACCATAGGCTCCGTGACTTGAGCCCCCAGGCCGTTCCGGTTGGAGGCTGCTCCACGGTGCTAGGCCCCAACGACAACGGAGACCCAACAGGGTAAAGGTCGGGACCCCCGGGCAGGGAAGAGATTTAAAAGTTTCCCCCACCCACCCCCTGCCCGCCCCCCACACATACATATTTAAAAGCCCACTACAAACTATACCCTCATTACACTGTGTATAGCTGCTAGTTCTGGAGGTTAGTGTGAAGTAATATGGGTGGGGTTAATATGTACCAGTAAAAAAAGCAGACACATTAGTCTACCAATGCTGGAATCCTAAGCACAAAACAAAGTGCCAGGGTTTGTTTTTTGGACCAGTATAAAAAGTGTCTGATACCATCGGTGCAAATGTATTGTATTGTATTGTATTGTATTCAATTTATTGTCGTTGTCTCAATTTGAGACAACGAAATGAATTTTCCTTACAGGCAGTATCATTAAAAAAAAAATCACAAAGAAATTATAAAAATAAATAATAAATAAATAATAAAACATATTAAAAATAAAATTGAAATTGAATTAAAATTTTAAAAAAGCACAAATACAGAAGTCCACGACACAACATAACATAAATGGCACCCAGGTGAGGACGGCACCATAGTCCAGCCAGCCTCCCCTCCGTGTTCATCCGTGGACGGGGCCTTCCAAGCACCCGCAGTCGCCGCCCCGGGTGGCCCGATGTTCAGGCCCTCACGCCGGGCTGGTGGAACGCCGACGCCGAACCCCGACGGTGAGCAGCCTCCTCCTCAGTGGCCCGGACCTCCCGATCAGCCGCCTCCCGCTGCCGGAGTCTGCAGCTCCCGAGTCCGCAGGTCGAGCCGGGCAGAGTCGCAGGACCCCGCGTTGTAGTCAGCGCCGCCCGCGTTGGGAGCTCCGCAAACCGCAGCTCCAGGATGTCGGTGCAGCAGGTCCAGCACTCCGGGCTCCAAACGGCGACCCCTGGTAAGGCATCACCAGCCCCGCGATGTTCCAGCGCTTGTCCCGCCGCTGCTGGAGCTCCGGTCGATCCCGGCAGGAAAGGCCTCGCCAATCCAGGTAGGTAGGCCGCTGTGGGGGGGGGGGGGGGGGGGGCGGAGGACGCGACTCGAATAATAGTCGCGTCCTCACCAGGAAGCGGCCAAAGGACGGTATCCCCCACACCGTGCCCTCTTCCCCCACATAAAAACATCAAAAAAACATTAAAAAAACACACTTTTACATAACTAAATAAACAAAAAAACAAAAAGATACCGGGCTGTAGGTGGAGGCTGCTGGCACCAGCGCCACCGGAAGTACAATACGGGTTAAACTGGCAACATTAGTGACACGGCCAAACTATTTACATTGAAGATAGGCACAAAATGCTGGAGTAATTCAGCAGGACAGACTGTATCTTTGGAGTGAAGGCCTGGCCAACGTTTTGGGCTGAGACCCTTCTTCAGACTGAGAGTCAGGGAAGAGGGAAACGAGATATGGAAGGGTACAAAGAAAATGTAAGGTGTGAAAAGAACAGATCAAAGCAGGCGATGATCAAGGAAATGTACAATGGTTCATTGTTGGATGAGGGGTAGGTGACAACAAGGCATACAAACAGTAAAATTAATCAGGTGGACAGCAAAACTAGTAGGATAACTCGGGTGGGGGAAGGACAAAGAGAGAGGGAAAACCAGGGTTGCTTGAACTTAGAAAAATCAATATTCATACTGCTGGGTTGCTAGCTGCCCAAGCAAACATACTATTTATGTTCTTAGTTTTCCAGATACAGCATGGAAACAGGCCCTTCAGCCCATCAGCTTCATGTCAACCAAACATTAATCACCAATTCACTTCTATTAAATTAGGTTTGCCCCAGTTGGCTGTAATAATTTTAAACTCTGCAGCTAGAGTTTTCAAAGTTCTCTACAGAAAATGCCAGGGCCCACAGGAGAGTCAATTCCACTGGCTTGATGTCAGTCAAACTCAGAGACCCATTGCCAAGATTTAATCTTAGTTGACCTTTCAGTGCAACGGAGAGTTGTTGTTACATAGAGAGAGAGATCGTATCATTCTGATAAATTACTGAAATAGAAACAGTGGATGTTTGTGTTGTAATGAGAAGATAGTGGAGTTAAGTTTTGGTTTAACGTGTTGGTCATAACGAGTCCAAACCGGGTCTTCATTCAGATTCAGAGATTCAGATTCAGATTCAATTTTAATTGTCATTGTCAGTGTACAGTACAGAGACAACAAAATGCATTTAGCATCTCCCTGGAAGAGCGACATAGCAAATGATTTGAATAAATAATAATAAGTGTCGGGGGGGGTGGTGATTGGCAGTCACCGAGGTACGTTGTTGAGTAGAGTGACAGCCGCCGGGAAGAAGCTGTTCCTCGACCTGCTGGTTCGGCAACGGAGAGACCTGTAGCACCTCCCGGATGGTAGGAGGGTAAACAGTCCATGGTTGGGGTGAGAGCAGTCCTTGGCGATACTGAGCGCCCTCCGCAGACAACGCTTGCTTTGGACAGACTCAATGGAGGGGAACGAGGAACCGGTGATGCGTTGGGCAATTTTCACCACCCTCTGCAATGCCTTCCGGTCGGAGACAGAGCAGTTGCCATACCATACTGTGATACAGTTGGTAAGGATGCTCTCAATAGTGCAGCGGTAGAAGTTCACCAGGATCTGAGGAGACAGATGGACCTTCTTCAGTCTCCTCAGGAAGAAGAGACGCTGGTGAGCCTTCTTGATCAGAGATGAGGTATTGTGGGTCCAAGAGAGGTCATTGGAGATGTTGACTCCCAGGAACCTGAAGCTAGAAACACGTTCCACCTTCGTCCTGTTAATGTGGATGGGGGTGTGCGTGCCGCCTCTGGACTTCCTGAAGTCTACAATGAGCTCCTTGGTCTTCTTGGAGTTAAGGGCCAGGTTGTTGTCAGCGCACCATGCTGCTAAGTGCTGGACCTCCTCCCTGTAGGCTGACTCATCGTTGTTGCTGATGAGGCCAATCACCGTTGTATCATCTGCATACTTGATGATTTCATCTGAATCCTAAGAAGCAAAAAGGTTGCTTTTATCTAGTGTCTTCCGTGAGACAAGAATGTCCCAAGGCACCTCACAATCAAGGACTGCTCAAGCTTGGTCACAATGGCGCAGCAGTAGAGCTGCTGCCTTACAGTGCAAAAGACCCGGGTTCAATCCTGAACTCGAGTGCTGTTGATACGGAGTTTGTACGTTCTTCCTGTGACCACGTGGGTTTTCTCCGGGTGCTTCAGTTTCCTCCCACATTGCAAAGATGTGCATGTTTGTAGGTTAATTGGCTTCTGTAAAATTGTCCAAAGGGTATAGGATAGAATTCGATCGCTGGTCGACATGGACTCTTTGGGAAGAAGGGCCTGTTTCCACATTGTACGTCTAAACTACACTAAGGAAATGTAAAGATAGGGTGTGTGGTAGCCAATCTGTGCACAAATAATATCCAGATAATTAAAGGTCACTAAACTTAACTGGTCATTCTGATCCTCTCCCCACAGATGCTGTCTGGCCCACTGAGTATCTCCTACATATTGATTTTATTTCTGGTAACCTGCACATTTTGCTCTTGATTGATATGACAATATGATTCTAGCATACCAGTGGAGGTCTGGCACCAACTTTAATCAGGACAAAATTATGAGAGTGTACTTGAAATCCCCTCCGGAAGTCCCCCCCGAAAATGTGGCACCTAGGCCGGGAGAGGTGGCCGATCTCTACCTCATTGGGACTTCCGTGGTTGATTGGCGGGTCGAATTTGTCCTCTGCAGCCGGGGCTCTGGAACTCTGGCCCAGTCAGTGCCAGCAGATCCGTTCCCCCAGTCGACTTCTGTAGTCGATCGACGGGTCGGATTTTGCTCCTTCCAGCCGAGGCTCCCGAAAGGAATGGAGGGATATGGATCATGTGCAAGCAGATAAGAGTTGGTTCAACACAGACTTTGTGGGCCAAAAGGCCTCTTCCTGTGCTGTACTGTTCTACATTCTAAGACATTGCATCAGTCTGACGAAGGGTCCCAAGCCAAAACATCACCTATCCATATACTCCAGAGATGTGCCTGACCTGCTGAGTTACTCCAGCACCTTGGCCTTTACTCTTGAATATTAATTTGTTTGGTTCAATGTGACAAGGGAACTCTCTGACCCTACAGTGTTGCCTCAACGCTGCCCTGAGGCACCAGCGTAGGTTTTGTGATCTGGTCTCTGAGATGGAACTTGCACCCACTGTCATCTAGCCCAGATTTGAGGAGCCAAATGGCTCCCAGCCTTCATACCTTCCCCTGGAGAGTGAAAAATCTGCTTGTGGATATGAACCCAGGGCAGATTTTGTGCCTTTCTTCCAACAATGTAAAGGGAAGAGGCACTACTCACTAGATAGCCCTCAAATCAATCAACAAATTGAAATCAGCTTAGTTTAGATTAGTTTAGAGATTCAGTACGGAAACAGACCCTTCGACCCACCAAGTCGCGCCGACCAGTGATCCCTGTACACTAGCACTGTCCCACGCATTAGGGTCAATTTACAATTTTTACTGAAGCCAATTAACCTGCAAATCTGTACGTCTTTGGAGTGTGGGAGGAAACCAGAGCACCTGAGGAAAACCCACACAGGTCACGGGGAGAACGTACAAACTCTGTACAGACAACACCCGTAGTCAGGATCGAACCCAGAACTCTGCCACTGTAAGGCAGCAGCTCTATTGCTGCGCCACAGTGCCACCCCAAGTTGTTTGGCTGCGTGGATTGAAAAGCCAAAAACGTGATGCAAGAAATCCGCCTCTGTTATTTTGAACGCCCATCTGGAATAATTAACTCACGAACAAAGCTTTTCACTTTTGCCAATGTACTTAGCCCCATGTTGTGTTTCTGGAACACAAAGCATTGATATAATGCTTCATTGGCTTTTATGTAGCATTTAGGTGAAGGCTAAATCTGAGACGTTGGTTTAATGGTGATTGTGAAACCACAGTACATTCGCATTAAGTGCCAGTAATTTGTTCCAAAAGTTAATAAAATACCTATGCCTGCCAATGTTTGTTTTTTGTCGACTTTAACTGGCTTTACCTCACTCTTTGTTCCCTTATCAAACACAACATAACTGACAGTCGGCGATTTATGTTAAGATAAATAAGTAAACATTTTCTCCGACTGCCCCGTCACATTATTTCTGGTCACCTAATGGGATGAAATTGCTCCCGATCACACATTTGCAACTAACAGATGGCGTTTAAGAAAGTTGAAAAGATAGTTTGTCTTAAAGTGCTTCCCAGTGGGTTAAGTTGCTTTGTCTCAGTGCCCAAGACGAGCCCTCATTTTAAATTGGACAAGTTAATTGGTGTCAATTAAAATAGCAAACCTAGAACTTTCACACAAACACTTTCAATTTGTCTTTTGCAGACATTTTCATTTCAGTCCAGAAGGACTGGACTAATGCTCTCCAGTGTTATCCGTCAGTGATATTAAAGCATCATAAGTTACACACTGGGCCTCCTCCACTGTCAGAGGATTGGAGGAACAGATCATATATTTTGCATGGGCTGCTTACAACCCAACGATATGAACACTAATTTCTCAAATTTCAAGTAACTCCTGCATTCCCCTCCACATTAGTCATTTTACTAGTTCCACTGTTCGCATCCTTGGATTCCTGTTGTTGGCATATCTTCCCCAGCCAACAATGGGCCATTGTGGGCTCCACCCTTCCTGAGGTCATCTGTTGCCTGCCATGGTTTGTTCTCTTCTTCTCTATCTTTCAGTCTGAAGAAGGGTTCCGACCATGGGGGTGACACGGCGGCGCAGCGGTAGAGTTGCTGCCTTATAGCGCCAGGGTCCCAGGTTCAATCCTGACTAGAGGTGCTGTCTGTATTGTGTTTGTACGTTCTCCCTGGGACCACGTGGGTTTCCTTCGGGTGCTTCAGTCTCCTCCCACACTCCAAAGACGTCCAGGTTTGTCGGCTAATTACCTTCGGTAAAATAATAAATTCCCCCTAGTGTGTAGGATAGTGTTAGGGTATGGGGTGATCGTTGGTTGGCATGGACTCAATGGGCCGAAGGGCCTGTTTCTGTAATGTATTTCTAAGCTACACTAAAGGAAATACCCAAAACGCCACCTATTCCTTTTCTCCAGAGATGCTGCCTGACCCGTTGAGTTACTCCAGCATTTTGTGTCTATCTTCAGCATCAAAAGAAAGTTGACCCGGAGCCAGCTCCCAAGTTATTACTGGTCATCCAGCTTTGGAGGAACTTTGAATGGATACGATGCATAAGGAGGTATGAAGGAAGCCTTGGACATAAATTACAAGACTTGGAGCAATAAAATGACCAAATACAGAGCTGGCCTGCCAGTAGTTACGCACAGAGCAGCTGGCTAGCTCCTGGCCACCACACGGCAGCATATTTAGGAGTGTGGAAGGTGGGAATCTCAGGAATCAGACATTCCACACCACCCTGGGATTCATTAGTAAGAACGGGGCATTTTGAGAGCTGCTGGGCAAAGTGATCGTGTACACTTCACCTCTGCCCCTGAGCTTCAAGACAACTCTACAGGTATCGGGGATTATGGGGAGAAGGCTGGTGAATGGGGTTAGGAGGAAGAGATAGATCTGCCATGATTGAATGGCGGAGTAGACTTGATGGGCCGAATGGCCTAATACTGCTCCTATCACTTATGAACATATGAACTCTAACTAACATGTCTACAGTACACTGCCATTTGAATGGGTCACCCATCTTGACTTAAAAGGTAGACACAAAATGCTGGAATAACTCAGTGGGTGAGGCAGCATCTCTGGAGAGAAGGAACTCACCCGCTGAGTTACTCCAGCATTTTGTGTTTTCCTTCTCTCCAAGAAAATGCTGTGAATGTTTTTCCTCATCTCCGTTCCAAATGGCCCACCCCTTATTCTTGTGGCATCTGGTTCTGGACTCTCCCAACATCGGGAACATGTTTCTTGCCTCTAGCGTGTCCAAACCCTTAATAATTTTATACGTTTCAATAAGTTTTCCTCTCATTCTAAATTCCAGAGTATATATACCCAACCACTCCACTCTATCAACATACGACAGTCCGGGAATTAACCTTGTGAACCTACTCTGCACTCCCTCAATCACAAGAATATCCTTCCTCAAATTTGGAGACCAAAACTGCACACAATACTCCAGGTGGAGTCTCACTAGGGCCTGGTACAACTGCAGAAGGATCTCTTTGCTCCTATACTCAACCCCTTTTCTTATGAAGGCCAACATGCCATTCGCTTTCTTTACTGCCTGCTGTAGCTGCATGCTTACTTTCAGTCACTGATGAACAAGGACCCCTAGATGTCGTTGTACTTCTCCTTTTTCCAACTTGATACCATTCAGATAATAATTTGCCTTCCTGTTTTTGTCACCAAAGTGGATAATCTCACATTTATCCACATTAAACTGCATCTGCCATGCATCTGCCCACTCACCCAACCTGTCTAAGTCACCCTGCATCCTCATAGCATCCTCCTCACAGTTCACACTGCCACCCAGCTTTGTGTCATCTGCAAATTTGCTAATGTCACTTGTCACTCACCTAAATCATTGATAATGTAAATAGCTGCGGTCCTAACACCGAGCCTTGCGGTACCCCACTAGTCACTGCCTGCCATTGTGAAAGGGACTTGTTAATCCCTACTCTTTATTTCCTGTCTGCCAACCAATTTTCTATCCATGTCAGTGCCCTGCCCCCAATACCATGTGCTCCAATTTTGCCCACTAATCTCCTACGTGGAACCTATCGAGATTGTCCAAGAGAGGTCCAACGAAGATATTTGTGTGTTTTGCTGAATGTTGAATCTCTGCACAGACAGCAGCCAAAATCAGGATCGAACTCGGGTTCTCTGTCGCTGTGAGACAGCAGCTCTACCGCTGTACCACTGTGATCCCACATGGCTCCACCTCAACTTCAGTCCCACATCACTCGTTCACAATAACACCAAATGCATATAAAACAAATATATTGAAACCTATGAAATCACCTTCCGGATAAATAAAGGCACGAACAGGAAATGCCTGGAATTATAGGAATTCTGTGAAAGCTGAATTAGAAGTGAGACACAGCAAATTCTTTCAATATTTCTTAAATGTGTAATTAATAACTTGAGCACAGATTTATCACAAACCAGTAGGAGATGGAAACTATGTAGGAAGGAACTGCAGACGTGGTTTACCCCGAAGATAGACACAAAAAGCTGGAGTAACTCCGCAGGTCAGGCAGCATCTCTGGAGAAAAGGAAGAGGTGGCATTTCGAGTTCAGACTGAGAGACAAGAGAGAGAGAAACGAGAGATATAGAGGTATATAGAACAAGTGAATGAAAGATATCCAGAAAGCGACAAAGACCAAAGAAAGGTGGAGCCCAGTGGGCAGCAGAGGTAAAGCGACTGTTTTACAGCGCCAGAGACCCAGGTTCGATCCTGGCACTGGGTTCTGTCTGTGCAGTATTTGCACCTTCTCTCTGTGACAGCGTGGGCTATCTCCGAGTCCTCCAGTTTCCTCTCACATTCCAAAGTCGTGCAGGATTGGAGGTTGACAGTTTGTAGGTGAAGTCTGACAGGTACTAAATAGTAAGGTTGTCAGAGGTATGGGGAGAAGGCAGGAGAATGGGGTTGAGAGGGAAAAATATGATTGAATGGCGGTGAAGACTTGAAGGAGCGAATGGCTTACTTCCGCTCCTATGACATATGCAGGTTTGTAGGTTGACAGATTGTAGGTGGAGTCAGACAGGTACTAAATAGTACAGCTGGCAAAGGGGTTATGGGGAGAAGGCAGGAGAATGGGACTGAGAGGGAAAAATATGATTGAATGGCGGAGAAGACTTGAAGGAACGAATGGCTTACTTCCACTCCTATGACCTATGAACTTATGACTTTAAAAACGCATGCGCATAAATAGGGTACGAGTGGATATTAAATAAAATGATTACCGAGAGTAAAAGTGAGTTAGCAGTCCTAAATCTCAAAACTTGTACAATTATCAAGAGAAGACCCAATTATCAGAGCTTATAGTCAATAGAAACTGTGGAAAACAACCAGAAGTTTTTACGTTAAAAGTATCCAATGACTTGGCATCCACAACCATGCGCCCATCTGCCAACCCTCTCACCCTGATAGGCAGCTTGGAAAAATTAAACCAATAAAACACGATGCCAGCAACATGTGCTTTATGTTCACGCTGGGTCTGGACGTTGTCAGGAGGATGACCTCACTCCTCACGCTGCCTCGGCAAGACCACCAGCATAATCAGTGACCACTCACCCCAGTCACTCCCGCTTCTCCCCTCTCCCATCAGGCAAGTGGTACCAAAGTGCGAAAACACACACTCCTGGTTCAGAGACTGTTTCTTCCCAGCTGTTATCAGGCAACTGAACCATCCTATCATCAATTAGCGGACCTGACCTCCCATCTACCTCAGTGGAGACCCTCGTACTATCTATAATCGGACTTTATTGGCCTTTGTCTTGTACTGATCATTATTTCCTTTATCCTGTATCTGTACACTGTACACGGCTTGATTGTAATCAATCAAGATGGATTGAAAACACACAATAAAAAAGCATTTCACTGTACCTCAGTACATGTGACAATAAACTAAGCTACACTAATCTAAAGGAATCCTTAAGTTTAACTAGGCTGTTCCATCTCAGAAACATATCAGCTGCATTCCTGGTGTTGTGTGCTTGTTTCTGGAAGAGGCTGCAGAGGACAACTACACTGGTCTGAAGCAAATTGAGTGACAGATTTCTCAGCAGGCAACATTAAAAACCAGCCCTCCTGCTTAAAACAAAGCTTTAGAAAGGAGATGAGGAGATATTTCTTTAGTCAGAGGGTGGTGAATCTGTGGAATTCACTGCCAGACGGGTGTGGAGGCCAAGTCACTGGGTATGTTTAAGGCGGAGATTGACAGATACTTGATTAGTAAGGGATCAAAGGATTACGGAGGTACACAAAAATGCTGGAGAAACCCAGCGGGTGCAGCAGCATCTATGGAGCGAAGGAGATAGGCAACGTTTCGGGCCGAAACCCTTCTTAGATGCTGCTGCACCTGCTGAGTTTCTTCAGCATTTTTGTGTACCTTCGATTTTCCAGCATCTGCAGTTCCTTCTTAAACAAAGGTTTACGGAGGGCAGGCTGAGAATGGGTTGTGAGGGAAAGATAGATGAGCCATGATTGAATGATGGAGTAGACTTGATGGGCCGAATGGCCTGATTCTGCTCCTATAACTTATAAACGTATGAACAACCAGTCTTCTACCCATGTTTCCCGCTGAGTTACTCCAGCACTTTATGTCTACCTATGTAATAAACCGGCATCTGCGGTTCTTTGTTTCTACGTGGTAAGCCAAAGGGTCTGTTTACGTGCTGTGTTTATGTCTCTATGACGACAGCATTGGTCATTGTGTCGATCATGTCTGAAGAAGGGTCTCAGACTGAACCATTGCCTATCCATGTTCTTCAGAGATGCTGAATTCCTCCAGTACATCATGTCTTTTTGTGTAAACGAGTATCTACAGTTCCCTGTTTCTGCAAAGACCGGGAAAATGAGTGGATGGGGATGGAGGATGGTGGAGGGGGAGGGGGAGGGGGAGGGATTATTTTCCATAATAATCAAAGAATTCAATAGTAATTAATTCAACATTAATTAATAATCAGTCAGGAAAATTAGACACTGTTGTTTCACTCTTTGAAGTGTGTGTAAATCTCCTCAAAAGAACAATATTGCAGATTTTAGTTAATTCTATGTAACAACTGATTTTGTTTTTGTAAAGCTGCACCTGCAGTTCCTTGCTGCTCTCAAGGTTTTCCTTTGGTTCCTCTATTGCAAACGTGAAGAAACTCCTGAAGTGTCTTTGGACGTTGCAATGCAATGCAGTTGATCAATGCAAATCTCGTTTTACAGTTTCTGCCATGGAATTTGACCACCAGCTGTGGAGTTCAACGATCCCCCATTTTCTGAGTTTATTCACACATTCAAACACCAAAATAGCATTGCAACAACTAAAACATCCTACCCGGACCCTGCATCCTCTCATTACATGTTCAGTGGTTAAGGTTTTTCAAATTCTTCTTAAACACTTGTTTTCCCATGCATTCCAGGGCAAAGATTGTGACCCAATGTTACAGCCATCTATTGAAATTGTGCCTCTGTATCACTTGGGAGGGGTGGCATGTGGGGAAGACTACTCAGAGATGCAGAATGTAGCTCGCTTTAGTTTAGTTTATTTTCATTTCAACTCAATAACCAAAAATCTGTAGCCTCCTTTTGCTCTGGTATTTTATTTAATTCACATGTTTAATCCATAATGTTTTATTATTAATGTTTAATGTTTTATGTGTCATTCCTAACTCTCACTGTATGTCCTTGTCATTTGCGGGTGGAGCACCAAGGCAAATTCCTTGTATGTGAATACTTGGCCAATAAACGTATTCACTTATTTCATTTACTTTAGTTTATATTAGTTTAGGAAGGACATCCTTGTGATTGAGGCAGTGCAACTTAGGTTCACGAGATTGATCCCTGGGATGGCGGGACTGTCATATGACGAAAGATTGAAAAGGCTAGGCTTGTATTCACTGGAGTTTAGAAGGATGAGGAGGGATCTTATAGAAACATATAAAATTATAAAAGGACTGGACAAGCTAGATGCAGGAAAAATGTTCCCAATGTTGGGCGAGTCCAGAACCAGGGGCCACACTTAGAATAAAGGGGAGGCCATTTAATACTGAGGTGAGAAAAAACTTTTTCACCCAGAGAGTTGTGAATTTGTGGAATTCCCTGCCACAGAGGGCAGTGGAGGCCAAATCACTGGATGGATTTAAGAGAGAGTTAGATAGAACTCTAAGGGCTAGTGGAATCAAGGGATATGGGGAGAAGGCAGGCACGGGTTATTGATTGGGGATGATCAGCCATGATCACAATGAATGGCGGTGCTGGCTTGAAGGGCCGAATGGCCTCCTCCTACACATATTTTCTATGTTTCTATGTTTAATTTAGTTTAGTTCCGTTTATTTTTGTCACGTGTCCCATAGTACAGCGAAAAGCTTTAGTTGCATTATTTACAGTCAAAGAAAAGACTATACATGGTTACAATCAAGCCGACTACAGTGTACAAAAAAAGGATAAAGGGTACAACATTTAATGCAATATAAAGTCTGAATAAAGATAGGTAGATGGGAGGTCCGGACTGCTCTCTAGATGGTGATAGGATGGTTTAGTTGCCTGATAACAGCTGGGAAGGAACTGTCCCAAAAGCTGGAGGTGTTTGTTTTCACACCTTTGTACCTCTTGCCTGATGGGTGGGGAGAAGAGGGAGTGACCGGGGTGAGATTGGTCCGTGATTATGCTGGTGGCCTTGCCGAAGCAGCGTGAAATGCAGACAGAGTCAATGGAAGGGAGGTACTGTAGATAGCCCTATTTCCCTGTTGGGTTTTTGCAGTGGAAATATATTTCAAAAGAGCAGAGAACTGTCGACAAATAACCCCAATGTGATTGCTGGCTGCTCTCCTTGGTTGGAAAGCTTTGGGACAACAGTTACAGAACTCAGAATTGTCTCAGTGAAACATTGTGGGCCAAAGGTCCCATCCCTGTGCTGCACTCTTGCATGTTCTATGCAGTTCTTTGTGTCTTCCTGAATTACATTTATGCTGTGATCTCTTGCAATTATGAAGTGCATCTGAGGGCCTGCATATCAAGATGTAGAATGGTTTGAGGGTGGCACGGTGGTGCAGCGGTGGAGTTGGTGACATACAGAGCCAGAATCCCGGGCTCAATCCAGACTACTGGTACTGTCTGTATAGAGTTTGTATGATGTCCCCATGACCTGTGTGGGTTTTCTCCAGTATCTCTGGTTTCCTCCCACACTCCAAACATGTGCAGGTTTGTAGGTTAATTGGCTTGGTATAATTTTAAATTGTCCCTAGTGTGTGTGTTAGTATTAGTGTGTGGGGATCGCTGGTCGGCATGGACTTGGTGGGCAGAAGGGCCTGTTTCCACACTGTATCTCTAAACTAAACTAAATCTAAACTAAGCCCGCTTTTATTCCTGAGTTGCATTGCACTTGACAAACTATTCCTGCTAATGGACCATGCTGATTAATTGAATAGATTAAAGAGCCGAACATGATTCTGGGAATGCTTTAGTTAAATTCCATATGGAATTCAAAAACGTTTATTGCTTCTATGTTCCTTTTAAAAATGTTTGTTTAGGTCAACCAAGTACGTTCTAATTTGAATTTAATTCTTCTGGAAATAAATATTTATTCAAAGTCCATAGGTGTTGCCCCCAACTTAATCCAGTTTCTCAGAGGTAGTTCCTAGGTTGTACTGAATGATCTTCATCGCCAGTGAGCCCTTTAACCAATCTCAACCTCAGAAATTCAGAGGAAATTTGACCAACAAAAGGTACACACATTAAGATACGCTACCTTCACACTCTTGTGCAAATCTACTGCATTTCACTGACTTAAAAACCAAATATGGAATGGGGGATAATTTCATAATAAAATGAATGATATCTGGTTAATTCTTTCCTCCAAGAAGTCATAAGTTCATGTCATAGGAGCAGGACTATGCCTTTCAGCCTATTGAGTCTACTCTGCCATTCAATCATGGCTGACCTATCCCATTCACCTGCCTTCTCCTTGTAACCTTTGACATCTTTACTAATCAAGAACCTATTAATCGCCACTTTCAAAATATCCAAAGTCTTGGCCTCCACAGCCGTCTTTGGCGATGAATTGCACAAATTGGCTTAAGAAATTCCTACTCATCTCCTTTCTCAAGGTACGTCCTTTTATTCTGAGGCTGTGCCCTCTCGTCCTGGACTCTTCCACTAGTAGAAACATCCTCCACATTCGCTTTATCCAGGCCATTCATTCATCAGTAAGTTTTAATGAGATTCCCCCCTCTAAACTCCAGCGAGTACAGTGCCTGTAATAATGCTTATAATAAGTAAACCCATTCAATCCTTGGACCATTTTCATAAACCTCCTCTGGACCTTCCCAATACCAACACATCCCTCCTCAGAAATGGGGCCCCAAACTGCTCACAATACTCCAGATGACCACTGCATTACATCTCTGCGTTTATATTCTAGTCACTTTGAAATGAATGCTGACATTATATTTGCATTCCTTACCATCCATTCAACATACCAATGAACTTTCTGGGAATCCTGAACTAGTACTTCCAAGTCCCTTTGCACCTCTGATTTCTGAATTCTCTCCTCATTTAGAAAATAGTCTTTATTCCTACTACCAAAATGCATGACCACATTTTTCTATACTATATTCCATCTGCTACTTCTCAGCCCACTCTCATAACCCTCTGCAGAGTCCCTGCTTTCTCTACACTACCTGCTCCTCCACCTATTTTCATATCATCTGCAAACTTGGCCACAAAGCCATTAATTCTGTCACCAAATCATTAATAGACAACGTGACAAGTAGTGGGGTCAGCACCGACCCCTGCTGAACTCTGATAATCACTGGCAGCCGACCAGAAAAAGCCCTCTTTTATTGCCACTCTTTACCTTCTGTCCTCCAGCCAACCTGCTAGCCATGCTAGTATCTGCCCTTTGATACCGTGGGCTCTCAACCTGTTTAACAGCCTCACGTGCATCACCTTATCAAAGCCCTTCTGAAAATCCAAGAAAACAACATCCACTGACTTTCCTTTGTCTATCCTGCTATTAACTTCCTCAAAGAATTCCCAAAGATTTGTGAGGCAAGATCTTCCCTTCACAAAGCCATGCTGATTTTATCATTTTATCGTGTGCTTCTAAGTACTCGGAAACCTCATTCTTAATAATGGACTCTGTAATCTTCCCAACCACTAAAGTCAGGCGAACCAGCCTATAGTTTCTCCTCCTTTAAATCTTTTTAAATCACTCGCCTCTAACCTTAAACCTATGTCCTCTGGTGTTTGATTCTCCTACCCTTGGTAAAAAAGTCTTTTGCGTCGGACATAAATAATTGCCTGATAGCAAATTATTTGCAACATGCGACACAATGGCACAGCAGTAGAGTTGCTGCCCTGCAGTGCCAGAGACCTGGGTTTGATTCTGTCTATGGCCGCTTGTGTATGGAGTTTGTACGTTTCCCTGTGAGTGACCACGTGGGTTTTCTCCGGGTGCTCAGGTTTTCTCCCACATTCCAAAGGCGTGCAGCTTTGTAGGTTGACACAAAATGCTGGAGTAACTCAGCGGGTGAGGCAGCATCTATGGAGCGAAGGAATGGGTGACAGGATAATAACTAGTGTACGGGGATCAATAGTCGGCATGTGGGCCAAAGGGCCTGGTTCCAAGCTGCGTCAATAAACAAAACTACACTAAACAGAAACTCAATTTTAAAAATAAGTTATGTCCCAAATATTAGCTTGAAAGAAAAATACTGAATGAATGCGGAATAAAATTAAAGAGATCTCACTCATTCATGTTTTCAGAAAGCTCAACCACATTCCTAGTCCTGTACTTGATCATTTTCTTGTGGGTACCTATTGGCTTTCTCCTACAGTCAAAAACAGACCCACTGCTTGGTGAATAGTCCAAGTTGTAGTCAAACAGTGTTGCAGAAAACATTCTACATTCAGAAATTCATTTAGGTTTCTATAATCGTGTAATAATATGGTGCAATTAACTCAAATGACTATGGGCGTTCAGTGTAGGGTTTGTGCAGCAACTGTAGATACTAACTGCTCAGTTTGGAAACTTGGCAGCTTGAAAAGGATTATGTGTACTGCACACACTTTAAAGCATCCCCTAATTTAAGAATCCAGGGTTGTTTTTGTGTGTTATAAACATTTCAAGTTTTGAAAACTTGAAAGAGGACTAGAATTTCAGCTTGTTTGAAGTTTATGCCTTCGCTTGTGTGTTTTAGTGCAAATTAACAACAAATCCTCTCAGTACTGACATCGCCGGGGCCATTCGACAATCGAAGCCAAGTCCTGAACAGTCAGTTCCCTCATGAAAGCACGGAGTTGAGTTTGAGCATAACAAATAGAGTTGTCGCTATCTTTGTTACTTGCATCAGAACGACCATTACGTGGTGCCTTATTCCCTTGAGGCCTATTAGGAGATAGTAGAGTCTGGTGCAGTTGTTGTTAGCAGGCTAAATCTAACCACAACGCCATCCCCCCAACCCTAGTTCCGAGCGTTTGTTTTTTTCTCAGAGGAGGGATCATATTGTTTATCGTTTAAATTTTTAATCAAACCACTCTCCGCATCTCCCCACTGGCCCACTGAACATCGTTTAGTGGCCTGGAATGCCAAAGGTCACCAATTTTTTTGTTGTAATCACAGGGAAAAAGGTCAGTCGAAACAAATAGATTGTGGACAGCTGTCACTATCAGAAGTAAAATGATGACAATGCTGATTAAGCAAGTAACCCTTTGAAGTGAGTGTGTCAGGAGCCCACAGTATGGTTGAACTGATTGCTATCAGTCTCTTTCTAATGGGTCATTTGGTGCCACAGACTCTTCAGGCTGACCCAGCTGAGGTAGATACAGGAGTAGCCTTTAGATGTATTTTCCTCTACCGAGGTTAATATCTGAGAATAAGCAGATGCAGCGATCTCTAGTTAGGTGGCTAACTACAAAGAGGTAAGCTTGGGCAGCTTACAACCCAGCAGTATGAATATATTTAAGAAGGAACTGCAGATGCTGGAAAATCAAAGGTACACAAAAATGCTGGAGAAACTCAGCGGGTGCAGCAGCATCTATGGAGCGAAGGAAATAGGCAACGTTTCGGGCCGAAACCCTTCTTCTCTAACTTCAAGTAACCCTTGCATCCCTTCTCTCTCCCACCCTGGTCGTCGTACACATTTCACTGTCACTCTGTTGAGTTTCACTGGCTCGATAAATCGTAATTACCTAACCCACAGCCAACAATGGACCATTGTGGGCTCCACCTTTCTTTGATATTCATTACTTTTTTGCTCTGGTTTCCTCCCACATTCCATATGCCTACTGGTTTGTAGGTTAATTGGCTTTGGTAAAATTGTAAATTGTCCCTAGTGTGCAGGATAGTATAGCGCTGCTCTGCATGGTCTTGGTGGGTCGAAGGGCCTGTTTCTGCACTGTTTCTCTAAAGTCTTAAGTCCAAAATCTAAAGTGAGAGATGAAAGGATTGTTAAAACTGAAACAATTCCAAATCTAGATTTTTGGACATAGATCATCAGTGCCATTATCCCCACAGCCATCCTCTTCAAAGTTCAGCGATATAGGTTATTAAGTCCATGTGAGTTTTGGACTCACAGAACTATAAGCTGAGGTTGAGGAGGCTAGGACTTTATTCCTTGGAGCACAGGAGAATGAGGTGTAAAAGATCATGAGAGGAATATATAGGGTAATATCTTTTACCCAGAGTAAGGGAATCAGGAACCGGAGGGCATAGGTTTAAGGTGAAGGGGGGAAAGATTTAACAAGAACCTCAGTAGGAACCTGAAGGACAATTTATTTTACACAGAGAGTGGTGGGTGTATGGAATGATTTGCTGGAGGAGGTAGGTGAGGCAAGTATTATAACAATGTTAAAAAAAGATTTGGACAGGTCCGTGGATAGGATAGGTTTGGAGGGATATGGGCCAAATGTAGGCAGGTGGGACTAGTGTAGATGGGACATGTTGGTTGGCGTGGGCAGATTGGGCCGAGCGGCCTGTTTCCACACTACTCTATGAGTGGATGATGCCAGTTAAAAGTAGATCTACCGACCATCGCGCTTTCCAACAATTCCCCCGTGTTTTGTGCTTGCGGACGGAACAGTGACACAGCTGGTTGAGCTGCTGCCTCACAGCGGCAGTGGTGCAGAGGTAGAGTTGCTGCCTTGCAGCACCAGAGACCCAGGTTCGATCCTGACTTTGACAGCTGTTTATGGAGTTTGCACATTATCCCGGTGACCACGTGGATTTTCTCCGGGTTTCCTCTGGTTTCCTCCCACGTCCTAAAGAGGTGTAGGTTTGTAGGTTAGTTGTCCTTTGTAACAAATTATCCACAATGTGTAGGGAGTGGATGAGAAAGAGGGTTAACACAAAATGGGTGTGTACGGGTGATCAATGGCCATCTTGGACTCGGCAGGCCGAAGAGCCTGTTTCTATGCTGTATTTCTAAACTAAACAAAATCTCTGGTGAATCAAGGAACTACAGAAGCTGCGTTACAAAATAAGTCATGGAGTGCTGGAGTACCTCAGCAAGACAGGCAGCATCTTAGGAGAACCTGATAGGCACCATTTCAGATCAGGACCCCTTAAGTTCATAAGACACAGGAGCAGAATTAGACCATTTGGCCCATTGAGACTAATCTGCCATTCAATCATGGTTGATCTATTTTCCCATCTCAACTCTATTCTCCTGCCTTCTACAAATAACCTTTGACACCCTTATGTATCAAGAACCTATTAACCCCCACTTTAAAAATACTCAAGGATTTTGCCTCCACAGCCGTCTGTTGCAATGAATTCCACAGAATCACCACCCTCTGACTGAAGAAATTCCTCTTTGTCTCCATTCTAAAGGTACGTCTTTTTATTCTGAAGCAGTGCCCTGTGCTTGTAGCCTCTCCCACTACTGGAAACATCCTCTCCACATCCACTCTTACTAGGCCTTTTTGGTATGTTTCAAATAGATGCTCCCTCATCTTTGGGAAGGTTTCAGGGAAGATTTACCAGGATGTTGCCAGGACCCAAGGGACAGAGCTATACTGAGAGGTTGGGGCAGGCTTGGAGTTGATTCCTTGGAGCACAGGAGGATGATGGGTGACCTTATAGGGGAGAGGATCATGAGAGGAATAGATCGGGTAGACATTCAGAGTCTCTTGTCCAGGTAGAGTAATCGAGAACCATAGGCCATAGGTTTAAGGTGAGGCTGGAAAGACTTAATAGGAACCTGAGGGGTAACATTTTCACACAAAGGGTGGTGGGTGTATGGAACGAGCTGCCAGAGGAGGTAGTTGAGGCTGGGACAATCACAACTTTTAAGAAGCATTTAGGCAGGTACATGGATAGGACAGATTTAAAGGATATGAGGCAAACACAGGCAAGTGGGACTGGTGTAGATGAGGCATGTTGGTCGGCGTAGGCAAGTTGGGCTGAAGGGCCTGTTTATGACTCTACGACGAGCTTTCCTGACTCATGAACAGGTTTGTTGCCCGCTGAGTCACAGCCATTAAAGTGCGCATTTAATAATACTGCTCAGCACCACAACATATCGACCCAATTAGAAAGCATGTGACCCTTCGGCAGGTGTGGGATTAGGTTCAGGTCCACTGGCAACCATAAATACCTTCTTCCTCCAGTAACCACTCAGGAGCCATCCCATCGAGGGGTGCAGGGAACAAATAAAAGTTGCTCTCGCAGTTGTTCCGCCTGTTTTTGCAGCCACGGGGCATCATCAGGACCGGGGCGTTAAAGGAGCATGGTAACTGTTCGACACACCTCCCACTCCCCTTCCATGTGTTTGAAACAGGAACGAAAACGACGTTAAAACACTTAATCGTGCTTAACACCACCGAGATAAAATGGCACTGGGCCCCACCAGAGGCAAGGATACAAATCGCCAAAAGCCTTTCTGTGAAGATATCACCCCTTTAACAGTGTCAGCAGCACTCACAGCACGCAAGCAATAAATCTTCCCTTTAATAAGCAAAAAAAAAAGATTTCCAATACATTTTCCAAGCTGTGACTAATGTGCTCTTTGATATCGTTAATGCTGCAATGTTGAAAATATTTAACAAGCTGCAAATATTTGCTGGAGAGATGTAAGTGGAAGTTCAGTGATAGATGTCAACTAGTGCAAGATTTACAGTGAAGTGTACTGGGGCTGCTAAAACATGATGTATTATGCATTCAAAGCAAACGTTTCTGCAACATTTATAAATGTTTAGCTGTTTAAGAGCATCTTGCTTAATAGGATGCATTATCTCTGCATATAGTAAAGGTATGAATAGCTACCTATTCAAACAAATTTATGCACAATTGCTTTCATCTAATATCGGTTGCGTTCTAAACTGTCTTAGATTATTGGAGAGTAATTTTCCTTACAGGTTTGGAAGAGTGCCTTGCTGTCAATATAGAAATATTTATGGCTGTTATGGTGCCTGTTATTCCTGCCAGCTCCAGAGGATGGCGATGTAATCGTCTAACCTGGCAGAAACACCTATAGCTTCAATGGTCCAATGGCGCTTTATTTATCCCATATGCAACTGCACAGTGAAAGTCTCTTTGCATATATTACACATGGGGACATCACCATTTTTGGCCCCATTATTCAAAGTCCAAAGTCCGGTCGGCCCGCCCGCTCGATGTATTGGAGCAGTTCCCGCGAACCAACGTCCCTTTCCTCTCCTCGCCTGGACATCTTTGTGCCTGGGGGCACATACAGCCGATCTTGAAGGCGCTAGAGGCATTACCCCTGTTCACCCTCATGCCGGCCCCTGCTACTCGCATCTAATGTCCCCAGCTCCACCCCTCCACCAGGTGTGGCACTGTAAACCCCCCTTCACCCCTGTCATGGCAAAACATTGCTGAAAAGTTGCCCTGAGAAGAGGTTACCCACTCTTCGATGTTCCATGGATTCTCTTCAAAGCAGGAAGGTTGTATCTCAGATACAAGAGCCTGAAGAAGAGTCCTGACCCAAAACGTCACCTGTCCATGTTCTCCAGAGATGTTGCCTGATATGCTGAGTTACTCCTGCACCTTTGTGTCTTAAATTATATCTTGTGCTATCTCACAGTGCCAGCGACCCAGGTTCAATCCTGACCTCAGGTGCTGTCTTTGTGGAGTTTGCACATCCTCCTAGTGAGCACATTGGTTTCCTCCAGACGCTCCGGTTTCCTACCACGACTGAAACATGTCTGGGTTTGCAGGTTAATTGGCCTTGGTAAATTTCCCCTAGCGTGGAGGGACTGGATACAATAGTGTAATGACATTGCTTGTTTCCATGCTGTATATTTCAATCAATCTTGCTTTTATTTTTTTCCAAGCTTTTAATGCCCATCCATTATTGCTCTTAACTTAGTGGCTCATTGAGTCATTTGTCTAGGGCTGTCAAGAGTCAACCATGTTTGTTCCTGGTATAGGGCCTGTCCCACTTTCCCGAGTTACTCACAAATTGTCCCGAGTTTCCCTCTTGATTCAAACTCGGAGAATGTCCGTAGCAAGTCCATAGGATTCCGTAGATATATCGTAGCGGCTCGTTATGCCAGCCGTAGGTACTCGGGGCATCAGATAAGTCGGGATGATTTTTTCAGCATGTCAAAAAAGTCCACGAGTAAAAAGATAGTCGGGAGGAGGAGTTCGTAGATCACAAAAATCGTGATTTTTTTTTAAGGTCCTTTCAACTCGGCAGAGGACTCGAGCAAGTGGGACAGGCCCTTATGGAATTATGTTTTGCAGACCGAATTTCAACTGCAGATTATTTTCACTAAATTAACACAAAAGTCTTAATTATATTTAATGCTTAATGATACTAACTTTTCATTTCGGATTCATTTAAGTAATGGGAATTAAATGTCCTAAATGACATGCTGAGATTTGAATTCACAGCAGCTGATTATCAAGAAATGTCTGAAGAAGCATCGGCACCCTTTACGTGGTGACTCTTTGCATACCTGTGTTTTGTATGCAAAACAAAATCTCATTGTACCAAGTACACGTGACAAAAAAATATCAAGCAATCAAGCAATCAATCATCAACCAATCAATCAAACACAAATCTTTTCATAATTAAAGGAAGTTCTTTTCGGAAGGAGATGAGGAGAAATATATTTAGTCAGAAGGTGATGAATCTGTGGAATTATTTGCCACAGAAGCCAGCAGAGGCCAAGTCAGTGGATATTTTTAAGGCCGAGATAGATAGATTCTTGAAGTAGTACAGGTGTCAGAAGGTATGGGGAGAAGACAGGAGAATGGTGTTAGGAGGGAGAGATAGATCAGCCATGATTGAATGGCGGAGTAGACTTGATGGGCTGAAAGGCCTAATTCTACGCCTATCACTTATGGTCCTTTTCTCCAGAGATGCTGCCTGACCTGCTAAGTTACTCCAGCACTTTGCGTCTACCCACTGCTGATTATCAATCCAAGCTTCTCTAATATGTTACTAAATTATTAACATAACCAATATAGTACTGCTTCCTGTACTGGGCAGATGCCAAGTGATGCAGGCATGATCTGGAGATCCAACCCAAGTATGCTAGACTGAGAATTTAGATCAAGCTTCAAAAGTCATGAAGGGGAGAATAACCATTGAAAATGAAGTGGATGGATTTTAAGAAGACAACTGGTTACTTAGCTTGTGGATACAGTTAACATGTGAATTACCATGTTTGGGGGGCACGGTGGCGCTGTGATAGAGTTGTTGACTTACAGCGCCAGAGACCCAGGTTCATTCCTGACTACAGGGTGCTGTGTGTATGGAATTTGTACGTTCTCACGTGGGATTTCTCTGGGTGCTCTGGTTGCCCACATTCCAAAAGCATGATAATTTGTAATTCTGTAACTTGTCCCTAAATTGTGTCGGATAGAACTTGTGTACGGGTGATCGCTGAGGACTCGGTGGGCCTGTTTCCACACTGTATCTCTTAAATCTAAAGTACGAGAGACTTCTAATATCAAAAGGTCTCCGACCTGCCTACATTTGGCCGATTCAGTTGTCACTCGTTGTATAAATGGATCCCAAACATCAAGAGAAATTTTTGGTGGATTATTTTGATTGATTAAAAAATACAGCATGGAAACAACCCCATCAGCCCACCGAGTTCATGCTGACCATCGATATGGCCAAAGTGCAGGCAAATTAGACTATTTAGATGCGGCACCTCGATCAGTATAGATCATGCTATATGACTTTGTACAGGTGGTTCTGCTCTAAACACGTGTGGCAGAGGCTTGAATTGGATATAATGTGAAAGGTGAATTACGTGACACTATTCAAACTGATCATAACATGATTTCAGTTGGGAACTAGACAGTGCCGGATTTACCTACAGGCTTGGTAGTCTGGCACGTAGGGCCTCAAAATCTAGGGGGCCTCCAACCAAGGTGTATAATATTTTTGACACTGTCATAGGCCTTTCTTACATATGCTGTCACGACGCACTGTAGTCTCTAAACAACCCTTCAGTAATTTTTCTTGCCCTCCATTTCAGAATAATACTGTTTTAAGCCGATAACTCGACACTAGCACTGGCAATAAATACATTTTTAAAAAGCGCAGCTTTCCAGCCCCTTATCTCATTGGCCACGCTCGGCTGCACATCGGTGCCAATCTGGTGCCACTGAAGTCCGGCAAACTTTCACACGTGCTCCAGTAAGCGAAGCAGGACGTGGAACAGCAAGCTGAATATGAGAAAGCAGCCATCATGCCGGCTCAAAATGAAAATATAGAATTCAGGAGTCACTTAATGGTCAGGGTGAGGCTAAAGAGCGGCAAGAAAATAATGTGAATAGTCAGAATTTTCAGCTCACACCTGATAAGGTAGGCCAAGTCCAAGGTATTCCAGATTCAGAGAAAGATGATTCCAAACATAGATCTACTGTAACAGACATTGGTTTGTGGACAGAATTATCACATGAGGACTATCCTATTGGGTAGAAAGGGATCCCTATCAACTTCAGCATCGTTGTGGACCATTTTCAAATTCCAAGCGAGTGTATAAAAAGCAGTCTAGGTTTTGCACAAAGGCTCTTTTTTATTCAACAAAAGTCAATGGAGAAGCACACAGCCGAGAGTGGCTTGTGTATTCTCCCTCAAATGGCCGGATATATTGCTTTGTTTGTAACACACTCTTCCATCTTCCTCTAGTGGTGGGGGTGGGGGATTGGGAGGGGCCTCACAAGTGGACTAGCCTAGGGCCTCTCTTCATCTAAATCCTGCACTGGAACTAGAGCACAACTTAAAAGTTACTTTGGAAAAAAAGCTGTCCTGCAAACGAAGAAACTCTAGAAATCAAAAAGTCGTGTGAGGTATGATTTGAGCTTAGTTTATTAAATGGAAATTAAATGCTGACTGAAGAAGCGAGTTCGGTATTCCGAAAAACGCAAGGAACCATGGGATTTGTCAAAGGTCATTCACCATAAAGAAAAAGCCAACGTAACGTTGACTGTATAAACTGTGTATAAATTCTTATCTTTATTCATGATTTACGTGTAAAAATATATTTGATCTCAGGGAGCGAGAGAGCGGGGTGTAACACCGAGATAGAGGGGCAGATGTGGGTGGGAGACTGGGGGGTGTGGGAGGGGAGACTGGACTGGCGGAGAGACATTCTCAGCAGCTGCACACACACACACACTCCGCCTCATCCAAAGCCAGGATCGAACCTGGGTCCCCGAAGCCGCAAGCACTGCCGAAAAGCCACTGGACCGTCCCCGTCCTCTCCTTCCCCCGAGTGTCCATATCCCCGCCAGGGGAGCGGCTGGAGATGTCCGAGGTGACCCCGGAGCAGTGGCAGCCCATAGCCAGCGCGGAGAAGAAGCCCCAACCCCAGCTCAACCACACCTGCCCCACCGGGCCAACCGACAGCTCCGGACAGAAAAGACAGCGGCCCGGAACAGCGGCAGCCCTCAGGCCAATGACCGGTGCTCGTCCCCCACTGGCACTGGACAAGGAGAGAGGCACAGCCAACGGCCCCCGGCCCCTGGCCCACCGGGGAATAACCCCTTCGGGGGCCGGAGCCAGCGCCTCCTCCCCGCATCGGCGGCAAGCCCAGCCCGACACCTTCGGCTTTCTCCGGCCGCCCCCGGACGGGGACTGGACACCCGGGAGGGAACGGAGACGGGGACAGAGACGGGGACGGAGACGGGGACAGCCCAGCAGCAACTCAAGTGCCCGCAACACCAGAGACCATGGACCCCAACCTCCCTCACTCACCGAAACATAAAGCAATTAAAAACTCAAAAATAATCTTAGCTTTTAACAAAGGACCAATAAACAGAACTAATTCATAGTTTGAAAGCAGTATTTTCTTACCTAGAAGAAACAAAGCTGGAAAAAACGGATGAAATGTGTCCACGGCTCCACTGCTCCCACAGCAATGTTCATGCAGAGTGACCTTTGACCTGGGCATGCGGTCGGAATACCGAAATTGCTTATAAAACAAAGGTACTTAAAGTGTCAAGTGGTAAAAATGCATTGGAGTGCACCTTGTATGATGTTTGCTTCTTGCGCTGATTCTGCGAGACTGGCGCAATATCAACCTTCAAATGTAGGGATTTGCTCCGATTGAGAGCAGCACAATTTGCTATCTTACAGTACCAGAGACACGGGTTCAATCCTGACTGCGGGTGCTATCTGTACGGAGTTTGTACATTCTCCCCCTGACCGCAAAGATTTTCTCCGGTTTCATCCCATAAACATGCAGTTTTGTAGGTTAATTGGCTTCCATAAATTGTATCCTAAGGTGTAGGATAAACTAGCATAAGAGTGATCGCTGGTGGATGCAGACTCACTGGGACGAAGGGCCTGTTTCCACGCGGTATCTTAAACTAAACTAAACTAAACTAAACTGAACAGGTCACTGAAACATTGCAGGATCTGGGTCTCTCAACATGCTCATGGAGGATGCCCTGCCATCTAGTGGCAGCTGGTGTTCGCTGCATCAGGCCAAAGCTTTCAATCTCTTTAAGAAGGAACTGCAGATGCTGGAAAAATCGAAGGCAGTGAAGAAAGCGAAAGGCATGTTGGCCTTCATAACAAGAGGAGTTGAGTATAGGAGCAAAAAGGTCCTTCTGCAGATGTACAGGGCCCTAGTGAGATCACACCAGGAGTATAGTGTGCAGTTTTGGTCTCCAAATTTGAGGAAGGACATTCTTGCTATTGAGGGAGTGCAGCGTAGGTTCACAAGGTTAATTCCCAGGATGGTGGGTCTGTCATATGTCGAGCGACTGGGTTGGTTTACTCTGGAATTTAGTAGGATGAGAGGATATCTTATTGAAACATATAAGATTATTCAGGGTTTGGACAAGCTAGAGGCAGGAAACATGTTCCCGATGTTGGGGGAGTCCAGAACCAGGGGCCACGGAGGGCGGTGAAGACCGGTTCTCTGGATACTTTCAAGAGAGCTAGATAGGGCTCTTAAAGATAGCGGAGTCAGGGGATATGGGGAGAAGGCAGGAACAGGATACTGATTGTGGATGATCAGCCATGATCACATTAAATGGCGGTGCTGGTTCGAAGGGCCGAATGGCCTACTCCTGCACCTATTGTCTATTGTCTATAATGTGCTGAACTATCGGAAAGGGCGGCTCAGTAGTACAGAGTTAGAGTTGCCGCCTAACAAAACCAGAGTCCCCGGTTGAATTCTGACTATGGTTGCTGGCTGAAAGGAGCTTGGACGTTCTCCCTGCAAGCACATGGGCTTTCTCTGGGTACTCCAGTTTCCTCCCACATTCCAAGGACATGCAGTTTTGTAGGTTAATTGGCCTCTGTAGAATTGCCCCTAGTGTGTAGTGCATGGGTGATCGTTGGTCAGCATGGGCCGAAAGGACTCTTTCCACACTGTATCTCTAAAACTAAAACTAAAACTGAATCTCCTCAAACTTCTGAGGAAGGTGAACCTTTATTGTGATTGCATCAACATGCTGGGCCCAGGACAGGTCAGCAGAGGTATGTAAGCCCAAGAAGTTGAATCTATTGACTCTCTCCACCACCATTCCGCCAATGAAGACAGGTGCGTGGATCCTCGATCAAATGCTGATGCTGTTGTGGGCTTTAGACTTTAAGAGATACAGCATGGAAGGAGGCCCTTTGGTCCACCGAGTCCATGCCAACCAGTGATCACCCCGTACACTCACACTATCCTGCAAACTAGCAGCGCTCGTGAGTAAGGCAAGGCAGCGCCTTTACCACCTCAGGCAATTGAGGAAATTCGAGTGTCTCCGAGGATCCTCCAGTGCTTCTACTCAGCGGCTGTGGAAAGCATCTTGTCTGGAAATATTACCATCTGGTTTGGGAATTGCTCTGCCCAGGACAAGAAGGCTCTGCAGAGAGTAGTGCGTTCCGCCGAACGCACTATCAGAACTTCACTCGCCCCCCTGCAGGAACTATACATCAGGAGGTGCAACTCCAGAGCCAATAAAATCATGGGAGACCCCTTCCACCCCTGCAACGGACTGTTCCTGCTGCTACGGTCAGGCAAACACCTCCGTTGCCATGCTGTGAGAACGGAGAGGTTGAGAAGGAGTTTCTTCCCAGAGGCCATTCGGACTGTAAACTCCTATCTCACCAGGGACTAACTTTACTGAATGTTTTTCCTTCCAATATTTAATATGTAAAAGAATATGTGTGTGTTTATGATTGTGTTTATAGTTTGTTTGGTTGTCCCGACCCACCCCCACCCCCGATCAGTCTGAAGAAGGGTTTCGGCCCGAAACGTTGCCTATTTCCCTCGCTCCATAGATGCTGCTGCACCCGCTGAGTTTCTCCAGCTTTTCTGTGTAACCTTCGATTCTCCAGCATCTGCAGTTCCCTCTTAAACCTTGTTTGGTTGTTTGTTTGTTTGTCTTTTTGCACAAAATCCGCGAACATCGCCACTTTCATTTCACTGCACATCTCGTATGTGTATGTGACGAATAAACTTGACTTGACTTGACTTGACTAGGGACAATTTACAATTTTATCTGAGCCAATTAACCTACAGACCTGCAAGTCTTTGGAGTGTGGGAAGAAACCGGAAGAAACCGGAGAACGTTCAAACTCCACATAGACAACACCCGTAGCCAGGAGTGAACCCGGGCCTCTGGCGCTGTGAGGCAGCAACTCTACCGCTTGGTCACTGTGCCACGGCTGTTGTGCTGAAAAAATACAAGTTAAACTTGCAAGCAGTTAAAAAAGAGGTTATGCGCTTGGTGATTTCACTTTATAACGTGGAAGAATTTATGAACAGGTGTCGCCAGCAAACAGTGAACAACTTGCAGACTAGATTGAAACATGAGCCGTGAATTTCTCATCCCATAAAGTGAACAATCCACAAGTTGATATTGGAACTGGTGCATTGCCAACAGGATTGCATTCCTTAGTGATCGTGTGTCGTCTCTGACCTCCATTGACGCATGGAGACCATGGATAGCAATGCTTCCATTAAGCCCTTCCTGGAGTTAAAGAAATCACATTCAGTTAGAACTTACAACGTTGATTTTTTTCCGCTCCATCCTTTACTGCACAGTCAATAACAGCTGTGGCTGTGATCTCCTCCCAGAGGGGGAAAAAACGATGAGTTCACGTCTCAGAGCGGAAACGTCTGGCTCAGTGCTGAAGGGTTTTTAGAGGGGAGCACTGTGGCGCAGCTGATAAAGCCATGGCCTCGCAACTCCAGGGTCCCCGGTTCAATCCTGACCTCCAGTGCTGCCTGTGACGGTGTATGTTTCCTCCCGGTGCTCTGCTTTCCTTCCACATCCCAAAGGTTGTGCAGGTTGACCACAATACATTGCCCTGGCATGTGGGTGTGTGGTAAAATCTGGGGGGAGTTGATGACAATGTGAGCAGAGTATAAAATGGGATTCATGTAGGTGGACCGAAGGGCCCAAGTCCATAGCTTCATAGGTCATAGGAGGCCATTTGGCCCATTGCGTCTACTCCGCCATTCAATCATGGATGATCTATCTTTCCCTCTGAACCCCATTCTCCTGCTTTCACCCCATAGTCCTTGACACCCGTACTAATCAAGAATCTGTCAATCTGCATCTTCCTACACCTTAAAAATACCCAATGACTTGGCCTCCACAACCAACTGTGGCAATGAATTCCACAGATTCTTCATTTTTTCAGAATAAAGAAATCCCCTTTTAAAGGTACGTCGTTTTATACTGAGGCTGCGGCATCTGGTACCAGACTCCCCCACTACTAGAAACATCACTGTTGGGGCAGTTGTGCTGTATCTCTCTGCTGTTAGGGTGAAGTCACATCTGCTTGCTTGATGACTGTAAATGACCCACAGTCTGTCTGGGGCATGATAGGTCTAGATACATAAATAAAATCCCTTGCCTGTGTCGACCTGTCACTTGCCATGCTCAGTCCTATTCCCACCTCTCTGTTCCCGCTTTCTCCCCCTATTCCAATGAGTCTGAGGAAGGGCTATTTCCTCCAGAGATGCTGCCAAACACACTGAGTTACTCCAGCACTATGTTCTTTGCAAAGTTTCTTATAGTGTTAGGACAGGTTTATCCCTCTATTCATATTTCCGATGTAGAGTATCTTCTCATCACTAATATTGCTCTGTTGTTATTGCTGCCTGCATGCAGGTATCCAATAACAGTGGTTTATCATCCATTGACCATAACTGGTGGGAAAGAATACTGGAGCGTGGTGAAAGGTGCAATTGTAGCGGCACCTAGTGGTGGCCCTGGTAATGGCGAACCCTCGCTATTGGCTAGTGCAGTCAAGTGAGTTTTTTCGCGGTTTTCTGTAAAACCATTTGTGGTTTGAGTGAGCATCCTTTATTTTGGCCGTCAATATCGACTCGGGTAATCACTTTATTTTCGTTTAAAAATTAAGAACTTTGTTATATCCGACTGTCTCGACTCGCCAAAATGGTGACCCCGTTAGTCCGATCAATATTCGGACTCTTCACATGCAAGCCGCTGTCATTCCCGATGCCCAGCTCCCCTAGCAAAACGCCGTGGGCCTGGAACTGCCCATTTTCTGGGCAGAGCAGCCTCAAGCCCACATAGAGGCCCAGTTCCACCTTTGAAATATCGTTCGTTGCCGACGCCACCCAATTTTTCTACGTGGTCGGGGCGCTCAGCCAAGAGACGGCCATGCGGTTGCTGCACCTACCTACAAAACCCGCCGGCCATCAACAAGTATGAGGGCCTTGCCTACTGTTCCGTACGTTTGAGCTCGGCCGCCGAGGTCTTGTCGCCCGCCTGCTCCACATGAACGGCCTAGGCGATCGGAAACCGTCCGCTATGATGAGTGAGATGCTCGCGTTGATGGACGGCCATTGACCCTGCCTGCTTTTCGAGCAGGCATTTCTAGAGCAAATGCCCCACAACATCTGCCTGTTGCTCATCGGGTCAGGCTTCACAGGCCCTACGCAGCTCCCAGATCCGGCCGACAAATTGTGCCTCGCGAAACAGCATAATGGTGGGTCCATCCCCCTGTTGTCCGCGCCCATACGCCAGCAGCCCTGCGGAGATGCCGGACCCTCTGCTACCATCGGCGCGCCACAGCAGCCTGCCGGAGACTGGGGTAAGCGCCAGTGGCGCCTGCCGTTGCCACCCCTCTGCACGTTTGCGGGAAACGCCTCGGTCAATCGTCAGTAGGGGCTATCGCGATCGGCCAAAACAATCGCCTCTACATGCGAGACTGCCATTCAGGACTTATTTTCCTGGTTGACTCAGGGGCCATCGTCAGCATCTTCACCCCGACTGGGCTGGACACCCGTGCTGGCAAGCGAGGCCCTGTCCTGACTGCTGACAACCTCAGTACTATCTGCACTTACGGCACGTAGACCCATTCCCTCAACTTCGACTCCCACCCATACGACTGGACCGTGACCGTTGCGGACACGACCCAGCCGCTGCTGGGCGCCGACTTCCTTCGGGCTTTTTCACTCCTGGGGATGTACGGGGCGGGCGCCTCGTTCCACCGGCGGGCCCCAGCCCCGCGATCTCTACGACCCACGGAACACCCCAGCCCGCAGCTGAACGTGGTGGCTCAGGTCAGAGGCTCATATGCCTCCCTGCTCGCGGAGTTCCCAGAGATACTCACCACTCGTTTCCGTGCGGCGACTCTCAAGCACAGGGTAGTGCATCATATTCCCACCACAGGACCACCATTACCCACTCCGGCTCCCGCCCGACAAGCTGTACATCGCCAAGGAAGAGTTCAAACTGATGGAGGACATGGGGATCGTACGATGCTCAGACAGCCCGTGGGACGTCCCCTTTACACATGGTCCCTAAAACATCTGGGGGGCGGAGACCATGCGGGGATTATAGGCACCTAAACGCCGTTACAACCGTGGACCGCTACTCTGTTCCTCACATCCAGGACTTCTCAGCTCATCTGGAAGGAGGTACTTTTTATTCGAAGGTGGACCTGGTCCACGGTTATCATCAGATCCCTATTCACCCAGACAATATCCTAAAGCCAACCACCATCACTCGGTGGGGTTGTTCGAGTGGCTCCGTATGCCTTTCAACTTAAATAAACGCCACACAGGCATTCCAGAGACTGGTGGGCATGGTGGGTAGGGGATTGAACTTTGTTTTCATCGAATTAGATGACATCCTGGTTGCGAGCCGTTCCCAACAGGAACACCTCACGCACCTGCGGGCGCTGCTCCAGCAGCTCCAGGACCATGGACTCGTAGGCAATCCTGCCAAATTCCAGTTCAGCCCCCACACAATTTAATCCCTGGGGCATCACGTTACCTCACAGGGCACCACCACATTACCCACTAAGGTAGAGGCCATCCGGCAGTTCCCCCGGTCGCTCACTGTCAAAGGGTTGCAGGAGTATGTTGGCATGGTTAACGTCTACCATCGTTTCATGCCGGCAGCTGCCAGAATCATGCGGCCCCTATTTTAGTGCCTCGCTGGTAAGCCACGGGACCTCGTGTGGTCCACCGAGGCTGAGGCTGAGGCCGCGTTCGACGGTGTGAAAGAGGCGCTGGCCAAAACCACCTTACAAGTACACCCGCGGGCCACAGCCTCCACTGCTCTCACGGTAGATGCCTCCAATACAGCCGTGGGTGGGGTGTTGGAGCAGCTCATTGACGGCCGCTGGCAGCCGCTAGCCTTTATCAGCCGTCAGCTGAAGCCCCCCCAAGCGCATCTACAGCGCGTTCACCCAGGAGCTCCTCGCCCTGTACCTGGCCATCCGTCACTTTAGATACTTCCTGGAGGGCAGGCCATTCACGACCTTTACTGACCACAAGCCCTTACCGTTCACCTTGGTCCGCTCGAGTTCACGATGGACTGCAGCACGTGGCCGGGAAGTTCAACATTGTCGCCGAAACCCTGTCCCGCCCGGCCCTCCCGGCTGTGGCGGCCTTGGACCAGGGATGGATGGCTACAGGACGGCTGCTTCAGGGTTGCGGTTGGCCGACATTCCGTTCGGTTCCATGGGAGTTGGTACTGTGCGATGTTTCCACTGGGCGCCCACGCCCCATTGTTCCTGCGGGTTAGCGCCGCCGGATTTTCAACGCCATCCATGGTCTTTAATTCGGACGACTTCCGCGCTGGTGGTGGACAAATTTGTCTGGCAGGGCCTCCGTAAGCAGGTTGCGGCTTGGGCTAGAGCCTGCATCCCCTGCCAAACATCCAAGGTTCAGCGTCATGTACTGGCCCCAGTGCAAGACTTTGTAGTTCCCTTGGGCCGTTTCCAACACATCCATGTGGATTTAGTGGGTTCGTTACCACCGTCCCGCGGTGCCACGCATCTCCTCACGGTCATGGATCGGTTTAAGAGGAGGCCTGAGGCTACCCCACTGTCGGACACCTCCGCTGCGTCTTGTTCCTGGCTCTGGCGGCCCACTGGATTGCTCGGTTCGGGGTTCCGGCAAACATTTCCACCGACCGGGGGGGCTCAGTTTGCGTCCTCATTGTGGGCTTTGCTGATGAAATTATACGGGGCACAGCTGCACCACACCATCACCTATCACCCCCAGGCCAACGGGCTAGAGGAACGATCCCACTGCCACCTGAAATCAGCACTGAAGGCATGGCTCACGGGTCTGAACTGGGTCGACCAGTTGCCTTGGGTGCTATTAGGTATCCGCACGGCCCCTAAAGCGGACTTAGATACATAGTCCGCCGAGTTGGTGTATGGCTCAACTTTGCGGGTGCCCGTGGATTTCCTCCCTGCGGTTCGTAGGCAGCCGGAGACTACTCCGGCGGTGTTGGCGAGTCTCCAGGAGAGAGTGGGCGGCCTAGCTCCTGTTCCTACTTCACGGCATGGGACTGCCCCAGTGCATGTGCCGTCGGTCATCAAGAACTGCCTATTTGCATTTCTCCACAGTGATTCGCATTGGTCCCCACTGCAGCGAATCTGCGAGGGTTCGTTCCGGCTGTTGCGCCCCGGCGTCGCCACTTTCCTGTTGGATGTCGGGGGCAGAGAGGACATCATCTCCGTCACTCGACTTAAGCCGGCCCACCTGGATGTCGACAGCCCGGTGGTGGTGGCGCAGCCTCGGAGTAGGGGCCATCCGTCAGCCG
Source organism: Leucoraja erinaceus (assembly GCF_028641065.1). NCBI lineage: Eukaryota > Metazoa > Chordata > Chondrichthyes > Rajiformes > Rajidae > Leucoraja > Leucoraja erinaceus. The sequence goes on along the minus strand of NC_073379.1, from coordinate 24,778,387 downwards.
GTCCATTCGCACCTGTTGTGCCTGCTCCCCTCTCACCTGTTGTTTCGATTCCTCCCGCACCGTTCCGGTCCCCTGAATTTGTTCTGCCAGCCCCACCTGTATCGCCTGCCCTGTCCGTTGTTACCACACGTTGCGGTCGCCGTGTCCAGCCTCCCACTCGGTTCCGTACCCCGGGTTCTGGGGTGGGGATCCTGTAGCAGCACCTAGTGGCAGCCCTGGTAATGGCGAATCCTTACTATTGGCTAGTGCGGTCACGGGTTTTCTGTAAAACCATTCATTTGAACTCCACGCGATTTGAGTGAGCATCATTTATTTTGGCTGTCAATATTGACTCGGGAAATCACTTTATTTTCGTTTAAAATAAAGAACTTTGTTATACCCGACTGTCTCGACTCGCCAAACAATACAAATGCAATGCCTTTTAAAAGCCATGTTAAGGGATGACACTGTGGTGCAGCGGCAGAGTTGCTGCCTTACAGCGTAAGAGACCCGGGTTTAATCCTGACTACGGGTGCTGTCGGTACAGTGTTTGTACGTTCTCCTTGTGACCACATGAGTATTCCCCAGGTGCTCCGGTTTCCTCCTACACTCCAAAGACGTGCAGGTTTGTAGGTTAATTGGCTTTGGTAGAATTGTAAATTGTCCCTAGTGCATAGGATAGTGCTATAGTACAGGGTGGTCGCTGGTTGGCACGGACTCGATGGGCCAAAGGGTCTGTTTCCGTACTGTACCTCTAAAGTCTAAAGTCTGAAAGACTAATTATTGAGCCAATTTGCAGATGGAGGGTTTTAGACTCTAGTTTAGTTTAGTTTGGTTTAGAGATACAGCATGGAAACAGACCCTTTGGCCCATTGAGTCCATGCTAATCAACGATCACCCTTCGGCCCAAACCGACCAGCAATTACCCCATACACTAACACTACCCTATACACCTCGGCCAATTTACAATTTTTACCGAAGCTAATTAAAGTAAAAGAATCAACTCAACAATATCCAGACTCTAATTCCCAGCCACTGTTACAATTCCCTCATTAAAAGGAGCTGGATGCAAGCCATGCAAACAGAATGGATTAGCTCACTGAGCCCTTTTATTTTCTCTCCCTCCCTCTCTCCCTCTCTCCCTCTCTCCATCTCTCCCTCCCTCCCTCTCTTCCTCTTTTCCTCTCTCCCTCTCTCTCTCTCCTCTCTCCCTCCCCCCCTCTCTCCCCCCCCCCCCCCTCTCTCTCTCTCTCTCTTCTCCCCGCCCCCACACAGCAAACTAATACCAACAAATATCAGCATCTGAAAAGTGAAGTGATCTCATCAAACCTATGGGCAAGTGTCCATCTAGAAAGCTAACATGTTCATTTCTACAGAGTTATGATTGTAGATCGTGTATACTTTCAGGTTTTCAGCATTTGTGTTTAAGCTCCAAGCCCAAAGAAATGCTTCGCATCCCTTATCAGTAATTTATAAACAGTGAGGCAAACTGAAGGAACTCTGACATAATGGATTGTCTCCAATCGTTTGACCATTTAGGCTCCTGGCGTTCGATGCTGAAGGCTGTGTGGCATCCTCTATTTATGAGACATCTGTATTAATGGTGGTGGGATGAGGGGTGAACCGTAAACAGCAGTCGTGGTGTATCAGGAAACGATGTGATTAGGGGCTGCTCCTTTCGACAGGCCTAACCTCAGCCTGACAGTTGCAGCCCTGTTTTATAATGTGTCTGATGGGTACGAGTGAAATCTCAAAACTTAAAAGCTTCCTTTTAACTCTGGCATGACAAATATGTGCGAAGATTTGGGAGGAAGAAGCATCAGTTTTGCATCATCCACATCAGTGCAAAATAGCCCACCTTAAAAGAATAACTTAATTGCAAGCAGAACTGACAAGTACAGCATGTGTAAGAAGGAACTGCAGATGCTGATTTAAACCAAAGACAGACACAAAAAGCAGGTCAGACAGCATCCCTGGAGAAAGGGACCCTGCTTTGGAGGGTCTTGACCTGAAACGTCACCTATTCCCTTTCTCCAGAGACCCATTGAGTTACTCCAGCTTTTAGTGTCTATCTTTGCACATAGCATGTCTAGTCTTACCTTTGACAGGATAGCAAGCAGGCAAAAGCTTTTCACTGTACCTCGGAACATGCACCAATAAAACATTAAACGTAATTAATTTTATTAAAAGGTTGAAAGAAATCTGATAAAATATGATTAAAATAAGGAAATATTTTAAAATTAGAAAAAATATAATATTGTTTGATTTATTTCCAATAAATTATTCAAAATATCCTTTCATAGAAACATAGAAACATAGAAATTAGGTGCAGGAGTAGGCCATTCGGCCCTTCGAGCCTGCACCGCCATTCAATATGATCATGGCTGATCATCCAACTCAGTATCCCGTACCTGCCTTCTCTCCATACCCCCTGATCCCCTTAGCCACAAGGGCCACATCTAACTCCTAACTCCTAACTGTCCTATGAGTTTCCTATGAAATACTAAAAATTATAAAATTTGCAAAATTCATTTCCAACGATTATTAAATTTAGATCATTGCTTGATCACATTCCAATAAAGTATTCAACTTTAATCGCCAATTATTAGATTTAACAACAACATTTAAAAAGACATTTGGTCTGGTACATGATTAGGAACGATTTAGAGGAATATGAGTCAAACACAGGCAAATGGGATTAGTTTAGATGGGGCATCGTAGTTGGCATGGACAAGTTGGGCCGAAGGGCCTGTTTCCCTGCTGTATGACTCTATGGATTGTTATAGACCAACACTGTACATAATTATTTGTTCAATTTCCAATAAATCATGAAAGGTTGTTCATTGGGTTTGTTCCATTATTGTTTTTAAGTCAGCTAATTGCTTAATTAATTTATAAAATACCATTAAAGGGATCAATTACAAGAGTAAGTTCCCATAAATTCTCAAAACTAGTTCACTCCTTGGTTATTTTCCAATGTAATTGAAATACAACCATTGTGGGATCAATGAGACATTTACCAATGCCAATAACTGTAATTCTAAAGGATACTTTGACTTTTGACTTTTGACTTTGTCTTTGAGTTAAACCTATGTTCATGGTCTCTCCACTGCTCCTAAATGATTCAAACGCTGAACTTCACGAGGTAAGTACATTTTTAATGAATATTAAAATATTTTGACAAATCCAATTAATAAGTATATTTTAAAAGCTTTACATGGTTTCATGGTGTACACTTAATCATTAAACATAATATAACATAGAAGTAACATTAAAAAAATACATTAGCTACTGTATACACTGCCGATGATTGATAATTTGAATTTATCATTAATACAAATACCATGGGTTTCAAAGAATTTGAACTGGACATTATCCAATGTGAGGAAACGTCTTCTTGAGTCTCCTCCCCTCTCCCACCACTACTGTGGAAACTCACAATAATTAATGTTGAAAGGCAATCATTATGCCAGCACTTACACATAGAAGATGGCAGCAGCATGTTCTCTTTATACAGACAGTCAGAACCTTTTTCCCCAGGGTGGAAATTGTCAAAGACTCGAAGCAGTTGCTTTAAGGTGAGAGGGGCAAAGTTTAAAGGAAATGTGTGGGCAGGTTTTTTGTACACAGAGGACAGTGGATGCCTGGTATGTTCCACCATGGATGGTGGTATATGCAGATACAATAGTGGTATTGAAGAGGCTTTTAGATAGGCACATGGATATGCAGGGATTAGAGAGATACGGATCATAAATTAACTCATCGGAGTAGAATTAGCCATTCAGCCCATCAAGTCTACTCCGCCATTCAATCTTGGCTGATCCATCTTTCCATCTCAACCCCATTCTCCTGCCTTAACCCTTGACACCTGTACTAATCAAGAATCTGTCTATCTCCGCCTTGAAAATATCCAATGACTTGGCCTTCATAGCCGTCTGTGGCAATGAATTCCAGTGAGCTTTTGTGTCAGCCAGCATCTTGCAGTTCCTTGTTTCTATAGTTCCAATGTGAAGTTGATTGGCCAACCCCCATAATGGATTATTCACGTGACTGGGCACCTTCACACTAACTTTGTGTCAACAATGCCATTGTTGCCATTGGGTGCATCAAAGCAAAAGCAGCCGTTTACCCACACACTGTGTAGACATGGGTCGGATTACTGATGCGATATTGGGACTCATGATCACACATTCCTTCCCCAAGGCAGTGAGAGTGGAACAATGTTGAAACAGATAGTGTCATAGAGTCATAGAATGATGCATTGTGGAAACAGGCCCTTTTACTCAATTTGCCACCACCAGTCAACATGTCCCATCTACACTAATACCACCTACCTGCATTTGGCCCATATCCCTCATTACCTGTCCTATCCATGTACCTGTCTAAATGTTTCTTAAACATTGCAATACTACCTACCTATACTACCTCTTCCGGCAGCTTGTTCCATACACGAGCCCTTTGTGTTCCCTTTTGTGTAAAGACGAGCCATCCTTTGTGTAAAGACGTTACCCCCTCAGATTTCTATTAAATCATTCCCCCTCCTCACCTTAAACCTATGTCTTCTGGTTCATGAATCCCCTACTCTGGGCAAGAGATTTTATGCGTATACATGATATATTTCCCTTATGATTTTGCACATCTCTGTAAGATCACCCCTCATCCTCCTGCGCTCTAAGGAATAGAGTCCTATCCTGCCCAGCCTATAGCTCAGGCACTTGGGTCCTGGTAACATCCTCATAAATCTTCTCTGCACCCTTTCGAGCTTGACAACATCTTGCCTATGACATGGTGCCCAGAACTGAGCAACAATAAAACAGATCTTCGCCGGCGGTGCAGATGCTGGGACACCAACACGGAGCGGGCGATGGCTTACCGGATCGCCTTCGGGTAAGCTCCGGGGCACTGGAACGCCGACTGCAACATCGCTGAGCTGCGGCTGCAGAGCGTCCAGCCGCGGGCGGGCGGCCCAGGATTTTAACACCACGGGGCCTGGTGTCCGAGTTCGCCAATGTCAGCGGTCCGGCCAGCGCGGCCTGAGAACTTTGGACATTGCAGTCTTCAGGGAGGAAGTGGCCGCTTCAGTCCAGGCCGCTGAAGAATGTTCACCCGACGCCGATGATCCAGCTTCGCGGCAGAGGGCCTGAGAAAATCGAGTTGGCTGAGGAGGCCACATATAGACCCCGACCTCGGGTGGACTATGAGAGGGAGAACTGGATATTTTTAGTGCCTTCCCTCACAGTGAATTCTGCTGTGGGGGGACGTTTCATGTTGATTTCTATAGTGTACTGTTCTGTGTCTTTTTTTCTTTTTTCTCTTTTTTGTTTTTGTATGGATATATTGACATTTGGTCTGTTCTATTAATTTAATCAAACTCTGTAAAGCACTTTGGTTCAAATACTGGTTTTGTTGAAAAGTGCTATATAAATAAAGATTATTATTATTATTATTATTATTATTATCTCCTGGTACTTAAACAGCTAACAGTGGCCTGTTTCCTTTATCATCGTTGCTTATTTGCATATCTTTCATTCATTGTTCTATATCTCTCTCCATCACCATCTATATCTCTTGTTTCTCTTTCCCATGACTTTCCCTTTCCCGTGACTTTCAGTCTGAAGAAGGGTCTCGACCCATTCCTTCTTTCCAGAGATGCTGCCTGTCCCACTGAGTTACTCCAGCTTTTTGTGTCTATCTCCTGGTTTATTACCTCTGTCTGTGGGAGCTTGCTGTGCACACATTCACCTCCATGTTTTCTACATTCCAGAGGTAACCAGGGTTCCAAAGGACTCCACTGACTGCAAAATACTCTGTGAGGTCCATTGGGGACTGTGCAAGTCTTTCTTTTTCATGTCAGTTGCTATTCCTGGTTTTCTGCATCGAGACACTGAGCAGCGTTAAAATAAACTCCAGAAAAAGTTCAACAACCCTTCCCTTACACAAACATTCGATTTCCACAGGCAGTAAATATTTAAATCATGCAGAAAATGACGGGCAGGAAGCCAGAATCATTTTTCCGGATGATAAAGTCATGCCCACTAACGCGCTAAGTATAGGCCCTCGAACCATTCTTCTCATCTCAGGCTGATACATGGACGGAGGGCCACGTATTCTCAGTTCAGCTCTGTGGGTTCTGCGGCCTCTGGGAACCACTCGGCAGGGTGGGTGACTTGTTCAGGACTTACTACTTCCCTTCCACCTTTTTCATTGACGCTCCGCATTAGCCCAGTGATATCCCACTAGGCAGCACAGTGGCGCAGCGGTAGAGTTGCTGCCTTACCGGCCAGAAATCCGGGTTCGATCCTGACTAGGGTTGCTGCCTGTACGTAGCAGTGAACTGCGTGGACTTTCTCCGGGTGCTCCGGTTTCCTCCCGCATTCATAATTTCATATGTACGAGGAACAGAATTAGACTATTCGGGCCATCAAGTCTACTCTGCCATTCAAGCATGGCTGATCTATCATTCCCTCTCAACCACATTCTCCTGCCTTCACCCCATAACCAATTAACCAGGTTAATTAGCTTATGTAAATTGTCCCTCATGTTTAGGATAGAACTAGTGTTTGGATGATTTCTGGTCAGCGTGGAGTCAGTAGGCTGAAGTGCCAGTTTCCATGCTGTATCTCTAAACAAAACTAAACTACACTAAACTAAACTAAACTAAACTAAACTAATGGAACTTAGTTCTAGTTTCTCCTATAAGAGGGAACATGTGCTCCACATCTTCCTGGACCAGATCTCTCAAAATCCTATGTTTCAATAAGTCTCTCCTCTTCTAAACCCCAATAGATATAAGACCAGACTGCCCAACATTACTTCAGGTTGCCACCTGCCCTTTCCAGGTGGACAATAGACAATAGGTGCAGGAGTAGGTCATTCGGCCCCTTGAGCCTGCACCGCCATTCACTGTGATCATGGCTGATCATCCACAATCAGGACCCCGTTCCTGCCTTCACCCCATATCCCTTGACTCCACTATCTTTAAGAGCTATATCTAACTCTTTCTTGAAAGCCTCCAGACAATTGGCCTCCACTGCCTTCTGAGGCGGAGAATTCCACAGATTCACAACTCTCTGTGAAAAAGTTTTTCCTCTGTTTTAAATGGCTTACCCCTTATTCTTAAACTGTGGTCCCTGGTTCTGGACTTTCCCAACATCGGGAACATGTTTCCTGCTCTAGCGTGTCCAAACCCATAATAATCTTATATGTTTCAATAAGATTGCCTCTCATCCTTCTAAATTCTAGAGTATACAAGCCCAGCCGCTCCATTCTATCAACAAATGACAGTCCCGCCATACCGGGAATTAACCTTGTGAACCTACGCTGCACTCCCTCAATAGCAAGAATGTCCTTCCTCATATTTGGAGACCAAAACTGCACACAATACTCCAGGTGTGGTCTTACTAGGGTCCTGTACAACTGCAGAAGGACCTCTTTGCTCCTATACTCAACTCCTTTTGTTATGAAGGCCAACATACCATTCGCTTTCTTCACTGCCTGCTATACTTGCATGCTTACTTTCAGTGACTGATGAACAAGGACCCCCAGGTCCTGTTGTACTTCCCCTTTTCCCAACTTGAAATGGAACAATCTGCCTTCCTGTTTTTGCCACCAAAGTGGATAACCCCACATTTATCCACATTAAACTGCATCTGCCATCTCACCCAACCTGTCCAAGGCATACTGCATCCTCATAGCATCCTCCTCACAGTTTACCCTGCCACCCAGCTTTGTGTCATATCAGCCTACTTCTCTAAACTCCTTCTAATATAACATCCTTCCTTAATAAAGAGACCAATACCGTACAAAACAATTCAGATGTGTTCTCCCAATGTTCTTTATAACTGAAGTATAACCTTCCAATGTAGAAACAAGGAACTGCACATGTTGGTTTGCAAAAAAAGGACACAAAATGTGATGTTATGGGTCGGGCCCCGAAATGTCACCAATCTATGTTTTCCAGAGATGCTGTCTAACCCATTAGGTTATTCCAGCATTTCATAACCTTCCTATGTTTGCATTCAATTCCCCATCACAATAAATTATATTAGAGGTCCTTACTATTTATTTTGTATGTACGCTAGCCTTTTGCGAATCATGCACAGGATTCCTTTACATCCAATATCTCACCATACAGATAATAATTAATCTTTAAAATCCTTCCTCAACAAGAGACTGCAGATGCTGGAATCTTGAGCAAAAGAACAAACTGCTGGGTGACTGGGTGGATCAAATGGCATCTTTAGATTTTAGACTTTAGACATTAGAGATACAGCGTGGAAACAGGCCCTTCGACGCACCAAGTCCATGCCGACCAGCGATCACCCCGTACACCAGCACTATCCTACACATGAGGGACAATTTACAATTTACTGATCCTGCAAACCCGCATGTCTTTGGAGTGTGGGAGGAAACCGGAGCAACCGGAGAAAAACAATGTGGTCACAGGGAGAACGTGCAAACTCCGTACATACAGCATGTCAAGATCGAACCCAGGCCTCTGATGCTGCAAAGCACCAATTCTACCGCTACACCACTGCGCCACATCTGTGGATACAAAGGAATGGGCTATGTTTCAGGTCGAGACCCTACATCAGGACTGTGAGTGTAGAGAGAAGATAGCCGGTGTGTCGAAGTGAGAGAGAGAGGTGAGACAGGATCTGGGAGATGATGGATGGAACTGGATGAGTGGGGATGGTGAAGGTCAGATGGAGATGGACAGGAGGGGGAAGGGTAGAGATTAAAGTTGCTGGGTGAAAGGTAGAAGCAGATAAGGAAGGGATGATGGGCATGTGCATTCAGGTGAGGAAGAAAATGGGAAAGGTGCTGCCTGACCTAAGTAATTAGGTGGCTGCAAGATGGGTAGATGGAACCAGGTTGGAGCAGATTATGTCTCGGAAATGGGAGGGGAGATGGATGGGAAAGGTGAACAAGTACAACTACAACACTGATAGCGCTCCAATTTTATCTTTCTCAAGATTTCTTTTACTCTGGGAAAAAAAAAACACCTTGGCACCACCCTCCATCACACACACCCTCCATTTTGAGGCCCAAGGCTTCAACCTATCAGGCCTGTAGGTAAATCCGGCCCTGCCGAAGCCCCCCTATATCTCGAGGCCCTAAGCCTAAACTTGTGAAGCTTATACGTAAATCCGTCCCTGCCTAAAGAGGTAAGAGGAAACAAGTGCCCAAAATGATTTGTAGGAAGGAACTACAGATGCTGGTTTACACCAACAATAGACACAAAATGCTGGAGTTACTCAGAGGGACAGGTAGCATCTCTGGAGAAAAAGAGTAGGTGACGTTTCGGGTCGAGAATCTTCTTCAGACTGAGACCTAGGGGGAAGGGAAATGGGAGATATAGACGCTGATACAGAAAGATATAGAACAAATGAAAGATATCCAAAACGTAACGATTATCAAGGAAAGGTGGAGGCCACATTGCCTGGCTGACTCCAATGCTGATGACATCACCACAGTCAACCCAAATGTTTATTTATTCCTTGTTCTTCACTTTTCATAAAACCAAGAAAAAGCCCATGAATTAGCATCGGCAAGCGTGATTACATCATAGCAGTGCCAATTCCATTCTTGTGGTCATACTTATCTCGAGTATTTATACTGGAGGGAAATGGGTTCTGCAAAACAATTTCCCCTCGTGACCTCCCACTTCTAAAATAAACTATAGTAACATTTGAGAAGAAACATGTCTTTTGTTAAATAATAGTCAGAAGTGAAATTTAAAGCATCGGGTGATGCAATGGATTTTGGTCTGGGATTTGAAATAGATATCAAGTTCAAAGAGAGGATGAATCTTGTCACGGTGCCAGGCGCATAGGGCTAGTGAGAGGGGATGTCTGCTTTCAACAGGGTGCATTAGCAACGGCACAAATGCATCTACAGCTGATATTAAACTGAGAGTAAACCCGAAACAGGACCAAAAGGGTAATAAGAACTTAAGAACAAAAGAGAAAATAAACTGGAGATTGCCCCTTGAGACTGCAACGCTATTCAATCAGATTGTGGCCAACCTCATCTTGGTCTCAATACCAATTTCCTGCTTCACTCTAGATTTCCCTATCAACCTTTTTTTTCTGTCTCAGTTTTGATTACACTCAGTTATTCAGCTTCCACAGTTTTCTGGGATGGGAAATTACAAAGATTCATGAGCATTCGAGAGACGAATTTCCTCCACGACCCCAACTTAAATGGGAGATACATGATTCTGAAACTATTCTAGGCTCAATGTTTCGTTTAATTTAGTTTAGAGATACAACGTGCTTCGGCCCACCATGCTCACGCCGACCAGCGATCACCCTGTACACTAGCACTATCCTACACACTAGGGAATATTTACAATTTACCAAAGCCAAGTGACCTACAAGGAGTGACCTCCCAACTTCTATACAATACTTTCCTATCCATTTACCTGTCCATTCATCTGGGATTAATTTTGGTTTGAGAATCTTCCTCAGACTGAGACTTAGGGGAGAGGGAAATGAGAGATATAGATCGATGCTGATTCAAAGAGATATCGATGGAATTTAATGCAGAGAAATGTGAGGTGTTACATTTTGGGAAGTCTAACATGGGATGGACCTACACAGTGAATAGTAGAGGTCTGGGTGGTGTTGTGGAGCAGAGTGCTCTAATGCCCCTGCCCCACTTAGGAAACCTGAACAGAAACCTCGGGAGTCTTTGTGCCCAACCCATGGTTTCCGTGCGGTTCCCAGAGGTTTTTGTGAGTCTCCCTCTCCCTACCCGCTTCCACTACCTGCAACCTCCGGCAACCACCTGCAACCTCAGTAGGCTGGGACTCTATTCCTTGGAGCACAGGTGGATGAGGGGTGATCTGATAGAGGTGTATAAGATCATGAGAGGAACAGATCAGGTAGTTGCCCAGAGTAGGTGAATCATGACTCAGAACCAAAGGACAGAGGTTTAAGGTGAAGGGGAAACGATTTAATAGGAATGTGAGGGGTAACCTTTTTCACACAAATGGTGGTGGAACTATAGAACAAACTGCCAGAGGATGTAGTTGAGAGTGGGACTATTCCAACATTTAAGAAGCAGTTAGACAGGTACATGGATAGGAGTGGTTTGGAGGGATATGGACAAAAACGCGAGCTGGTGGGACTAGTGTACTTGTTGGCCGATGTGGGAAAGTTAGGCCGAAGGGCCTGTTTCCACACTGTATCACTCTATAAACAAGAGAAGCCATTGTTTGTAACTACAAATAAGAGAAATATAATAAAGTCAATCACAAAATTATATTTAGGTTGGACACAAAGAATATAACAAGATAAGGAACATAAAGAGTTTATCTGGCTCCTTAAACTTGCTACATCACTTAAAGCTAATATGAATGTTGGCCTCAACATCAGGTTCTGGCCTGATCCCCTTATCATCTATAATTGGCATTAGTATTGGTATTGGTTTATTATTCTCACTCAAATCATGTTACAATGAATAACCTTATTCAGGCAAATACAATATATGAGTACCATCATCAAGAAATAAGTACAGCAGGTAATGCAAAAAGAGAAAGGAAACAGAATATAGTGTCACAGCAATGGAGAAAGTACAGGTAACAAAAAAGTGCAAGGTGTGCAATGAGGTAGATTGGGAGATCGGGAATACAACCTTAGCTTATGAGAGATCCCTTCTAGAGTCTGATAACAGTTGTGAAGAAGTTTGTTCCTGAATCTAGAGGTACATGCTTTTAAGCTTTTGTATCTTCTGCCCAATGGGAGAGGGGAGAGGGGAGAAGAGAGAGTGGCTGGGGCAATTCCTGCGGCAGCATGAAGTGGAGTTGATAGTTTGTGGGAGAGGTTGGTATGCATGGGCTAGATATCTATCCATCCATCTCAGGCATCACCACTATCGGAGGCAGAGAGACCCCTCTGGCAGAAGAACTTTCTCTTCATCTCAGTCTTCAGTGGATGGCCCCTTAGTCTGAAACTGATAACTCCTTAGTTTTAGTTTTGTCTGAAACGGGAATTGTCCTCTGATCAAACAGACAGGACATTGCGGGAAATTAGAGAGGAAATTGCAGGAGCCCTGGTTGAAATTTACGAGTCAATACAGGAGAGGTGCCGGAGGACTGGAGGGTGGCAAATGTTGTGCTTCTTTTCAAGAAGGACTGCAGGGAAAATGCTGGGAACTATGGGCAGGTGAGCTTAATATCTGTAGTTGGAAAGTTACTAGAGAGTATTCTGAGGGATTCAATATACAAGCATTTGGATGGGCAAGGGCTGATTATGGACAGTCAGCATGGTTTTGTACGTGGGAGGTTGTGTCTCACAAAAAAATGTCAATGAGGGCATAGGTGTAGATGTTGTGTACATGGACTTCAGTAAAACATTCAACAAGGTTCCGCATAATAGGCTGCCTTCGAAGATTAGGTCGCATGGTATCCAGGGAAAGATAGCTGAATGGATAGCAAATTGGCTCCATGGAAGGAAGCAGAGAGTGATGGTGGAAGGTTGCTTCTCAGACTGGATGCCTGTGACTAGTGGTGTGCCTCAGGGTTCAGTGCTGGGCCCGTTACTGTTTGTCATCTACATCAATGATTTGGATGAGAACATACAGAGCAAGATTAGCAAGTTTGTTGATGATACAAAAGTGAGTGGTTTTGTAGATAGTGAAGATGGTTGTGAACAATTGCAGCAGGATCTGGATCAATTGACCAGGTGCAATGGTTGGTGGAATTTAATACAGAGAAGTGTGAGGTGTTGCATTTTGGGACGTCGAACAAGGGCAGGACCTACACAGTGGTAGGCCTCTGGCTAGTGTTGTAGAGCAGTGGGATCTAGGAGTACAGGTGCATGGTTCCTTGAAGGTCGAGTCGCTGGTAGATAAGGTTGTAAAAAGGTTGGCCTTCATCAGTCAGAGTATTGAGTATAGAAGTTGGGAGGTCATGCTACAATTGTATAAGACGTTGGTGAGACCACATTTAGAATATTGTGTTCAGCTCTGGGCACCATGTTATAGGAAAGATATTGTCAAGCTTGAAAGGATTCAGAAAAGATTTACGAGGATGTTGCCAGAACTAGAGGATGTGGGCTACAGGGAGAGGTTGAGTAGGCTGGGTCTCTATTCCATGGAGCGTAGGAGGATGAAGGGTGATCTTATAGAGGTATACAAAATCATGAGAGGAATAGATCGGGTAGAGTAGGGGAATCGAGGACCAGATGACAAAGGTTCAAGATGAAGGGGAAAAGACTTAATAGGAATCTGAGGGGTGACTTTTTCACACAAAGGGTGGTGGGTGTATGGAACAAGCTGCCAGAGGAGTAGTTGAGGCTGGGTCTGTCCCATCCTTTAAGGAATAGTTAGACAGGTACATGGATAGTTCATTGTTTGGAGGGGTATGGACCAAGCGCAGGCAAGTGGGACTAGTGTAGCTGGGACATTGGTGGCTGGTGTGGGCAAGTTGGGCCAAAGGGCCTGTTCCACACTATCACTCTATGACGCTATGTATCCATTGTGTAGGAAGGAAGTGCAGGTGCTGATTTACACCAAAGGCAGACACAAAAAGCCAGAGTAACTCAGTGGGTCAATCAGCATCTCTGGAGAAAAGGACTAGGTCACCTTTCAGGTCGAGATGAAGGGTCTCAAGCTAACATGTCACCTTGTCCTTTTCTCCAGAGATGCTGCCTGACCCACTGAGATACTCCAGCTTTTTGTGTCTACCTGGAGAGGTATCCATTGCAAGAATATCCAAGATAAAATTTAAGAATAGAGAAGTTTTACTACATTTCTGCCACATTGCACCATATTTTGATATGAATACTACCTGTTTGCTCAGCCCTGCTTGTTTAACCTTCACTGTGTCTGCATGTTATTGGATTCCTTCATTTCCTCCCCTCTCAGTAAGGAAGTTCATTATTAATCCTTAGGAGAGTTTTTTTTTTTGTTACATTCATTTGCAAATCCATTTCTCCTTCCCCAGCTTTTCATGGCTTTAATTCATTGCTCAGCATTGCAAAGAGATCATTATAAAGCAAATCAGTGCAAATGCACAGAACCAGTAGTTAATTAAGCAATCAAGGAGACAAGTTAACCCTTTCCTATTGTTTAGCAGTGCACTGGCCAAGAACGGCACCCAGTGTTCTCCTTTAGACAGTAAATTAATCATGATTAATTCTAGTAAATTCCGAATTTACTACGTTGATTACCATTAAATAAACAATGTCTGGCGTCTGCTGCTGTCAGACTCCAAGTTAGCTCATGTTTGAGTATTTGCACCGAACAGCTTTAGTTTATTGAAAGAACTAAAACATCCATGATGCATCCAACATTTGTCCAGGTGATAAAGTAGAGTTGTTCTCTCTCCCATTTCTAGTTGATGGCCCATCTATTTAAATTCAGGCATGGATCAATATAAATACAGTTAAGGGCCTGTCCCACTTATGCTATGTTTTAGGCAACTACAGGCGACTAGGTAGCCGGGGTGTCGCCTGTATGGTCGTGAGTAGTCTCCTCAGTCGCCCAAAGAATCGTAGCAGCTTTTTGGTCGCTGCTGGATTTTCAACATGTTCAAACAATTTTGGCGACAGTCGGCAACATTTTTTGAACATGTTGAAAATCCAGCGGGCTTGATGCCAATGAGCATAGCTTGACTTCTCCTGACGTAGGTGTTGTCGTAGGTTGTCGCCAGGTGACGTAGGTTGTCGCCGGTGCTAATTTTGGTGAATTCCATTGGCAACTACCTACGTCAACCAATGTCAACCGGCGACAGGTATCGGTGACTGAATTGTCTTCAGTTGGCTTCAGTTGTGGCCGACAGGGTCGTAGCTTGTCATAGCTTGTCGTGGGTGGACGTAGGTTGCCGTAGGTGTGGTCGTAGGTGGACATCCTAATGGGTCACCGATTGTCGGTAGTTTGCCGTAGCTTGACGTCGACCAGGTGGTAGGTTGTTGTAACATGTCGTAGACATTGTGGTAGACATTGTCAAAGGGGGGGGGGGGGGGGGGTCCAGTAGTCGGTTTTTCAGCGACCTGCTACGACTAATCGCCTAGGTGGGACAGGCCCTTTACTCTCTTAAAATGGCTTTACATATGTTTTTTTGCTCCAAGCTGTTATATCCTTCATAGTGTGTACTGCAGATGCTGGTTTACACCGAAGATGGATAGAAAATGCTGGAGTAACTCAACGGGAGAAGCAGCATCTTCTGGATAGAAATAATGGGTGACGTTTCGGGTCGGTATCCTCCATCAGACTCATCAATCATAGGATCCTTTGCTGTTTATAATAACTCTCTCATCTACATCAAAAGCCTATCCAAAGACACTTAAAACAATTAGAGCCATAGAGCCATACTGTGTGGAAACAGGCCCACCAGTTCAACTTGCCCACGCCGACCAACATGCCCCATTGACACTAGTCCTATCTAGCTGCATTTGGCCCATATCCCCCTAAAGTTATCCTATCCATGTACCTGTCCATAGACACAAAATGCTGGCGGGTCAGACAGCATCTCAGGAGAAAAAGAATAGGTGACGTTTTGAGTCATACCTGTCCAAATGTGTTTTAGACATTGTGATACTATATTACCCAACCACTCCCATTGACAGTTTGTTCCATATACCCACCACCCTTTGTGTTAAAACTTTGCCCCTCAGGTTCCTATTAAATCTTTCTCCCCTCACCTTAAATCTATATCCTCTGGTTCCTGAGTCGCATACTCTGAGCAAAGACTCTGAGCATTTACCATGTCTATTCTTCTCACAATCTTATACACATCTATACCATCACCCCTCATTCCCTTCAGCCCACCGAGTCTGTGCCGATCTCCGTACATTAGCACTATCCACACACTAGGGACAATTTTACAAGTTGTTTTCACCAAATCCAATTAACCTACAAACCAACACGTCTTAGGAATGTGGGAGGGAAACCAGAGCACCCGAAGAAAACCCACGCGGTCACAGGGGGAACGTACAAACTCCTTCAGACAGCACCCGTAGTCAGGATCGAACCCCTGCTTTAAGGCAGCAACTCTACCGCTGTGCCACTGTGCCACCATTTGCCCATGTCTATCCATGAGCAGAAGATTGGATCTCAGGCCATTGACATCCATTGCCCGGAGCTATGAGGATCATCACTACACCACCGAGACCATTATAATCCAATTGTCTTTCTTTGTAACGCCACAACAGCCCTTCCATCTCTGCAGAGAAACCGCTAACAGCCGACAAAGCCCTCGCACTGGACGATCTCGCCAATCAGATACAAACACCTCTGGAGAGAAGGAATGGGTGACATTTTGGATCATGACCCTTCTTCAGACCAGACTCGAAACGTCACCCATTCGCTCTCTCCAGAGATGCTACCTGAGTTGCTCCAGCATTTTGTGTCTATCTTCGGTTTAAACCAGCATCTACAGTTCCTTCCTACACAATTGGATACAAAATTGGCTTAAAAGTAGGAAAGAGATTGTGGTGTTTTTTTCAGACTAGAGACCTGTAACAAGTGATGTCCCACAGAGATAGGTTTAGGTTTAAGATTAGTATTATCACATGTACCAAAGTACAGTGAAAAGCTTTGTTTTGCATGCTATCAGATAAGTTAATTCTATACATCAATACAATCAAGTCAAACTCAACCACAATAGGTGGAGCAGCACCTCCTGTAGATTCCTTTGATGGTGGGGAGGTCAATACCTGTGAAGGACCAGTCAGTGTCCAGCACTTTCTGCAGCCTCCTTCATTCCTGCGTGTTCAAGTCACCACTGTTGTTCATTATTAAAATTGGTGACATGGTGGATAGAGAAGAAGTTATTTAAGATTACAGTGTAATCTTGATCAATGGAACCTGTGGGATGAGGAATAGCAGAAGGAGTTTCATTCAGGTAAATGTGAGGTGATGAAGAGTAGGGTCTTGGGTAGTGTTGTAGAATAGAGAGATATTTGAGTGCAGGTACATAGTTCCATGAAGATGGTGATACATGTGGATGTGGTGGTCACAGGGAGAACGCACAAACTCCATACAGACAGCACACGCAGTCAGTTTGAATGTGGGTCTTTGGCGCTGTGAGGCAGCAACTCTACCGCTGCGCCACTCTGCGCCCCAAACTATATGTCAGTAACTCTGTGGCTCCATGGCCCTAAGAAGACATAAGGGGCTGAGTGGCCTACACCGGCTTCCTACTGTGATATTGAATTATGACTGCGTCCTCACCCACATCACCACGTATACTCCGTGTGTGGTGATAACAGAATCAACAAGCCGGCAAGACTCCCCGCTCCACAATGTGGATGCTCCTGCTCTGGCCCGTTTATTGAGTTGAGAAGTCTGTCTCTCATCATTCAGCACATTAGTGTCATTCATATTATGAGCACCGTCTGTGTGCTTCACATCACAGGTCCCTGGCGTGCCCAACTTACTGGATTGCATGTGATACGTGCTTAAGTCTGAAGTGGGTAAATTCTTCGACACCCAACCTCGTTGCTTGGGATTTGCACCAAATTATTGAGTGCAAGAACGAGGTCAGCGTGCAATGAAAGGCAAAACCTACTCGAAATCCCCTGATTTATATGCGCTGATAAAGGCCCTCGTCATGGTATTCGTGAAGCTGTAACTCACCTCGGTGGAGGGGAAGCGCTGGAGCCCGTAATGTGGATGGATGGGCATACTTTCCCCCGTCTCTTTCACTCTCTCTCTCTCTCTCTCTCTCTCTCTGCGGAATAACGTCGACATCAAACCTGCACTTTGTCAGGAGTGGTGGGATGGCTTTGTGTGGGCCTGTGGGAACAGCCCAGACACTGACCCACTGTAACTACAAGAAGGATAACTTATCACCCAACAGCAGTAAGGGATTGAGAGAACACCCACCTCAAACCCAATACAATGGCTGTAAAAAGCTACACTGGTGAGCAGTTCTGAAATATAATTTAATTCTCTGCACAGGCTTCCTTGGTAAGTGAAATAGAAATTGCCACCAAAATGACTCTGTTTTCATCACCTCAACCAAGTCAAAACAACATAACTTGACAGAGATGACAAAAACATTATTCCCTTTATCCTGTATCTATACACTATGGACGGCTTGATTGTAATCATGCATAGTCTTTTCACTGGCTGGATAGGACGCAACAAAAATAGCTTTTCACTGTACCTCGGTGCATGTTTGGTTTAGTTAAGAGATACAGCGTGAAAACGGGCCCTTCAGCCCACTGAGTCCATGCCAACCAGTGGTTCCCGTACTCCAACATTATCCTACACATAATATATCATTGACAGCCATTAACCTACAAACCTATACTCTTTGGAATGTGGGAGGAAACCGGAGCACCTGGAGAAAACCCACACAGTCACGGGGAGAACGTACAAACTCTGTACAGACAGCACTTGTAGTCAGGATCAAACCTGGGACGCTGGCGCTGTAAGGCAGCGACTCTATCACTGTGCCACTGTGTCACTGTGCCGCCCAAAATGTGACAATCATAAACCACACTAAAACTAAACTTTAACCCTTATTTCTATTTAAGAAGGAACTGCAGATGCTGGAAAATCGAAAGTCTGAAGAAGGTTTTCAACCCGAAACGTTGCCTATTTCCTTCGCTCCATAGATGCTGCCTTACCCGCTGGGTTTCTCCAACATTTTTGTCTACCCTTATTTCTATTATTTTGACCCTGGTAAGGCTGATTGAGCCAAAGTATCTTAGAATTTGTATCATTTTTATCATAACCACTTGGAATTAAAAGTTTCCAAAAGTTTCCTTCATCCTTAAGTTCTTCAACCTTTGTGAACATTTTACCTAAAGATCAAAAGGCAAAAAAAAATCATTGCTGAGAGTTAGGAACTCAGGCTGACTGTCCGGGTAACGTCTTGACCGAGTAATTATGGTTCTTTGGACAGATGCATTAAACAGGCTTGAGGCTGGAGCCATTGAATATTATTTTAGTCCAAAGGCCAGAGAAACTGACTAGTTCTCAGAGCGCTGGGAGACTGGGTTTGCCTTACTACTGATGCTTGATGCAAGACTTTGTTGGCAGCTCCCTGCAATATTGCACTTCTGACTTGATAAACAAATATCACGACTGCTAAACCTTGTATCCTTAATGGGTGCGCAAGAATGCCAGATGTTATTTGGGACCATCATTGACTTGCTGAGTGGTGCTGGTAATCTCTGTGGATGGAAGGCTTTTAATTAACCCTTTGTTTAGTTTTAGTTTAGTTTAGAGATAGAGTGCAGAAACAGGCCCTTCGGCCCATAGAGTCCAGGCTGATCAGTGATCACCCGTACGTCTGCTCTATACTACACACTAGGGACCATTTTAATAGAGTCATTGAGTCATACAGTGTGTAAACAGGTCCTTCGGCCCAGCTGACAAACTTGGCCCATATCCCTCTAAAGCTCCATGTACCTGTCTAAATGTTTCTTAAATGTTATGATGGTAGCTGCATCAATTGCCCCCTCCAGCAGCTCGTTCCATATACGTACCACCCTCTGTGTAAAGAATTTGCCCTCCCGGTTCTTATTAATTCTTTCCCCCCTCACCTTAAACCGAGAATTGTAAACGCAGCCCAGACCATCACACAAACCAACCTCCCCTCCACTGACTCCATTTACATTTCACTTCACTTCACCTCAGTCCACCAGCATAATCATGGATGAGTCTCACCCCAGACACTCCCTCTTCTCCCCTCTCCCAACATGCAAGAGGTACAGAAGTGTGAAAACGCGCACCTCCAGATTCAGGGACAGTTTCCTCCCAGCTGTGATTAGGCAACTGAGCCATCCTATCACCAACTAGGGAGCGGTCCTGAGCTACCATCTAGGTCATTTGAGACCCTCTGACTATTTTTCATCAGACTTTACTGGACAATCTTGCACTAAACGTTATTCCCTTCATCCTCTATCTGTGCACTGTGGACGGTTTGATGGTAATCATGTATAGTCTTTTCGCTGACTGGATAGCAAGCAAGATGAGCTTTTCACTTTAGCTAGATATATGTGAAAATAAAATAAACTAAACTAAACTGTTAGTAGTAGTTACATTCAATAGAAGGACAGCGGCAGTGTAAATAGATGGATCTCCCCCAGGGCCTTTAAAGATGGGCATTAAATGTTAAAAGTGCTAGTGACACGCAAACCAAGACAAATGGATGAATGAAGGATTCATGAACGAGTCTAGTCCATCAGAATGCATCTACATGATGTGCTGCCTCAAGGAGGTGGCATCTATTATCAAGGATCCTCAATCAACCGGGCTGTGCCCTCTTCTCGCTGCTACCATCGATCAGGAGGTACAGAAGCCTGAAGCCCCCCACCTCCAGATTCAGGAACAGCTACAATCCTACAACGGTTCTTGAAACAACTTGCACATCCTTAATTGTACCTCAACAAAATCTACAAACCTCAACAAAGGAACGCAATGCTCCATCTCTTGGATGATCATGGACATTATTAATGATACCTTATCTAGTAGTTTAGAGAGCTTGTTTTCAGCAGGTAGTAGGAAAGTAGGGGCCCTTCGAGGCACCACCACATAGTCCGCGCTGATCCCGTAATGATACCCCCCTGATCCCCTTACACTCCCTCTAGTTCTAGATCCTACACACTGTGGCAGACAGTTCCAGAGACAGAAAAAAGACGGTTTTTAAAGGATTTTCCCCTTATCTACAAACCTGCACCCTAACACAGAAAACTTGCTGAGAAAGAAAGTTTCTATAAGATCCCCTCTCAATCTTCTAAATTCTAGAGAGTATCCTCCATAAAACAGCATATATTGAAAATCCCTCAGGAACAATGTAGTAAAAACCAAATGTCAACTATTATCCCTGTCAAGTCAAGTAGCAAGAAAGCTAACATACCATTCGCTTTCTTTATGATCTAGTACTGGTGTGACACCCAGGGTGCACAATCGGCCAATGATAAAGCGTTTTTTGGCAGTAGCATAGACTCATCTGCCAAACATTTACATATCCAAGTCATAGCATCCTCCTCACATAATACATAGCTTATTATCCGCAAACTTGGAGATATTGCCTTCAATTACACAGATCAACATTTCTTAAAGAAAGAACATAACATTTCTTGACTGTGCAAAAAACAAGATATTAGTTGAAAACATAAGAGACCCAGGTCCGATCCTGACTACAGGTGCTTTCTTTATGGAGTTTGTGCATTCTCTCTGTGACCGTGTGGGTCTTCTCCCGGTGCTCCGGTTTCCTTCCACACTCTAAAGATGTGCAGGTTTGTAGGTTGATTGACCGGTAAAAATTGCAAATTGTCCCTAGCGTGTAGGATAGTTCTAGTGTACGGGGTGATTGTTGGTCGGAGCGTACTCGGTGGGCCGAAGGGCCTGTTTTCTCGCTGTAATGCTAAAGTCTGAAGTGTAAAGATAATAACCAGACCAGCTGGGTGATGCATGTCAAGGGATACATATCATCTGAGGCACCAGGAAAAGCCCGCTGTTCTGTACCAGAATAGTATCACAAATTCTCCTACATCCACATTGTGACAAACATGTAATTTATCATCATCACTGAGGCCTTCTGTTGCCATTAATAGTTAACTATTCCAGTCCTGCCTTCAGCAATAACTGTGAAACTACATTTGTTTTTATACCAGCCTAACTAACTTAATTGATGTGGCTTGGGAATTGAACTTGTGCATGGAGCCTCTAGACCCTTTGGACTTTCGACTTTAAAGATACAGCATGGAAACAGGCCCTTTGGCCCACTGAGTTCAAACTGACCAGGGATTCCCATACACTAACGCAATAGAACCAATTTTACAATTTTACCAAAGGCAATTAAACCTCTGAAGAAGGGTCCCGACCCAAATCATCACACATCTTTTTTTCTTTAGAGATGCTGCCTGTCCCGCTGAGTTAATCCAGCACTTTGTATCTATCTTTGGTATAAACCAGCATCTGTAGTTCTTTGTTTCTACAACCTAAAAACTTGTATGTTTTTGGAGTGTGGGAGGAAACCGGAGCGCCTGGAGAAAACCCACACTGTCACAGAGGGAACGTACAAACTTTGTGCAGACCTGTAGTGGATCGAACCTGGGTCTCTGGCACTGTAAGGCAGCAATTCTACCGCTGTGCCACCATGCTGTCTTTGCACTAACACTACAGTATTGGAAGCATTGTACAGTTTTGCTGTGAAATGATTGATGGAGTTAGTTTGAAATGAATCTTACAGTTTGAAGTAACAGGCAATTTATTATACCTGGTCTTCTTCTTTCGTGTCGATCAACGATGTTTCAAATGTTCAGCCAGGCTCTTGCACAGTGGACAGCCTTCTCGTTTTCCACCACTAGATCTTCCAAGCAGCATTGTTCACCAAGAAGTGAGCATCTTAGTCGGTGTGGC
This sequence comes from Leucoraja erinaceus, assembly GCF_028641065.1. Taxonomy (NCBI): domain Eukaryota; kingdom Metazoa; phylum Chordata; class Chondrichthyes; order Rajiformes; family Rajidae; genus Leucoraja; species Leucoraja erinaceus. The sequence continues at coordinate 24,756,079 of NC_073379.1, read as the reverse complement.
ATGGATTGTACAGATGTTCCACATTCACGTTCTGTATCTGCTGCATCTGCATAGCCCCCATTTGCTCATATTGGTCTTGCATCAGCCCATCCCTGTACAAAGCCTATTGAGGGATTTCTAGATCTTCCAGTCACACCTGTGACCAGGTGGTAGCTGATCCTTGGTTGGGATTGGCATCTGAGGAGACTGTGACAGTGGTTGGACTGTGTGAACTGATACTGGACTGTGTCATCTACTGTATCTATTAAACCAGGTGCGCACCAGGAGACCAGTCAAAGCTGATCTTCTGAACATGACTTTGGCATTTTCTGCTGACACGATTACACAGAAACTTGATTAACAGAAAAACTAGGTCTTGATTATGGAATGGTGGTTACAGAAAGGCTTAATTAGGTAACAAACTAGGTAACTTAATTACAGATTATCCACAGGTCTAACTTTGTTAACAGTAGATCCAATTTTCTGTTACAACGAAGGGTGCACGCTATAACATAATCAAAGAAGTTACTGAAACATGGCAGAGATAGTCGTCACTGCTGCATTCCATGTGTCTACTTTTAGGCTTTGTCTGCGGTTCCCTGTCACCACATTAGCATAACCCACGTCCCTATTTATTAGTAATCAGCCCTCACTATTCTTTCCCCACAACACTGCCGATGCTATTATTTCTGCTCCACTGGTGCTTCCTTTCATCGTTCCTCATTAAATCTCCCTCATTTGATTAGCCAGCCATATGGCACAATGGCACAGGGGTTGAGTTGCTGCCATACAGCGCCAGAGACCAGGGTTCAATCCTGACTACAGGTGCAGTCTGTACGGAGTTTGTACGTTCTCCTTGTGACCACGTGGGTTTTCTTCTGTGCTCCGGTTTCCTCCCACGCTCTAAAGACCTGCAGGCTTGTAGGCTAATTGGCTTCTGTAAGTTTCCCCTAGTGTGTAGGATACGAAACTAGGATAACATAGAAGTAGTGTACGGGTGATCAATGGTCAGTGCTGACTCGGTCGACTGAAGTGCCTGTTGCCACACAGTATCTCTAAACTAAACTAAACTAAAATAAACTAATCCCACTTTTTGAATTAAGAGGTTTATTTTTAATTTGTTATTGGATTTCCTGCTGACCTATGAACAGGCCATTTGGCCCATCATACATTCATAGAGCTGTACTGCATGGAATCTGACCCTTTGACCCAACTTGTCACTGCCAACCAAACTAGTCCTATTTGATTGCGTCTAGCCGATATTCCTAAATCATGTCCCAGTTGATCAAGATCCCATTGTAATTGTGCATAACCTGCTTAATTTCCCAGTATACCATCAATGTCATCCGCGGGCTTACTAACCATGCAGCAGCGACATTCACATCCAAATCGATAGTATAAAAATAAAGAATATCAATTCCAGCACCGATCACCTGTTACAGGCCTCCAGTCTGAAAAACAACCCTCTATCTACCTTCAGGCCATTTTTTTGTCCATTTAGCTATTTCGTTCTGGATCCCATGTGATCTAACCTTCAACACCAACCTACTCTGCAGTACCTTGTCAAAGGCCTTGCTAAAGTCTGTGTGGACAAAGTCTATTGCACTGCTCCCAATCTTCTTCTCACATCTTAAAATAAATTAATAAAATGGGTGAGACAATTTCCCACATGCTGACTTTTCATGCTGACTTTTCCCATTAAGTCCATGCCTTTCCAACTGTATTTAGAACGTGTCTCTCAGAATTCCCTCCCGTAACTTATTCACAGTTGATGTTAAGGGCCTGTCCCACTTACGCAATTTTTTCAGCAACTGCCGGCACCGGTCATAGTCGCAGCGGGTCGGCAAAAATGTTCAACATGTTGAAAATCCAGCAGCGACCAGGAATAGGTACGACATTTTGGGCGACCATTTACAATGTCACGGGGTGATGCCTGAATGGTCATGAGTAGTCGCCTAAAGAATCGTACCTTTTTCTGGTCGCCGCTGGATTTTCAACATGTTGAACATTTTCGCCAACGTGCTGCGACAATGATGGGTGCTGGCATTCGCCGAAAAAATTGCGTAAGTGGAAACAGGCCCTTTGGCCCATCAAGTCCACGCTGACCATCGATCACCCCGTACACTAACATTATTCTACACACCAGGGACAATTTCTGCATGGAGTTTGTACGTTCTCCTTGTGACCGCGTGGGTTGCCTCTAGGTGCTCCGGTTTCCTCCCACACTCCAAAGATGTACAGGTTTGCAGGTTAGGAGGGAGGATCAGCCATGATTGAATGGCGGAGTAGACTTGATGGGCCGAATGGCCTAATTGTACACCTATTCCTTAAGGCCTTAATTTAGCATTTTTACCGAAGTCAAATAACCTGCAAACCTGTACATCTTTGGAGTGTGGGAGGAAACCAGAGCACCGGGAGAACAGGCAACATCTCGTGTCGGGACCCATCCTCAGACGCACTATTGATGTCTGCCATTGTAATCAATAGCAGGGCCTACAAATCAAGGAGTGCAGATTATAATTAAAACATTTCAGGCAATGAAACAGTAAATTATCGTGATTAGAGGTTGAATATTGAACTAATCCACTCTTTGTGTGCACTCGGGTGGTTAACTTCACTCTCTCACTATTATTCAGTACTGGACTCATACTGATGTGAGTCCAACAGACTTATGTCCTTTGAAGTACACATACCGAGCTTCCTGCCACGGTGATATACTGTTATGCTTCTGTAGTTGCATATATGCACCATAAATAACATTATGGCTACCTTTTTTAATCGCCCATTTTCCTTTCATCAACTGACACCTACATGGCCCTGCATTCCACGCTTTGTAACTGATTGCAACTACCGCTGTTTGTTTCAGGAATAATAATCTGGACGGTTCAGTTAGTAATTCACCACCTTCTCTCGCGGAGATAGGAAACATCCAAGCTTTGAAATGGCTTCCTCCTTCCTGGACTCTACCATTGCTAATAAAGCCTTTCACTGCACCTCATCCATTTCACCTGCCACTCACCTCCCCCCCCCCCCCCCCCCCCCCAACCTCCCCCCACTCCTCCAGCGCAGGCCAGGGGAGGAGTTTCCCCTGGTCCTCACCTTCCACACACCAGCTGTCGCAATCAACAGAACATTCTGAATATTTCTGCCACCTTCAAATAGATTCCACCACCAGACATTCTCCTCTCCTCCCTTTTTCAGCATTTCACAGGGAGTGTTTTCTTCATGACTCCCTGGCGCATGTTTCCATTACAAGCAACCATTCCCCAAGTTTGGCAAAGCGACGCTTTAGGTCATCTCTTCCCTTTGCTCCATCCAATGAACCAAACACTATTTTCCAGATTGATCAATGGGGGGCACAGTGGTGCAGCGGTAGAGTTGCTGACTTACAGCGCTTGCAGCGCCGGAGACCCGGGTTCGATTCTGATTACGGGTGTTGTCTGTATGGAGTTTGTACGTTCTCCCCCTGATCGCATGGGCTTTCTCCAAGATCTTTGGTTTCATCCCACACTCCAAAGACGTACAAGTTTGTAGGTTAATTGCCTTGTTTAAAGTGTAAATTTAAGTGTAAAGTATAATGTGTAATGTGGGTGTAGTATAGTGTTAACGTGCGGGGATCGTAGGTCGGCGCGGACTCGGTGGGTCAGGGGGCCTGTTTTTGCCCTGTATCTCTAACCTAAACTAAAATATAATTGATCTTCACTTCTTCCTGTCTAGTATGACTGCATTAGATGTTCACACTATGGTCTCTTTAGACTTTAGAAATACTGCGTGAAAATGCATCCTTAATCTGCGTCGACTAGCGATCACCCCATACACTGCACTGCCTTACACACTAGGGACATTTTTTACAACTTACTGTAGCCAGTTAACCTACAAATTTGTACGTCTTTGGAGTGTGGGAGGAAACCAGAGCACCCGGAGACAATGCAAGTGGTGACAGGGAGAATGTACAAACTCCATACAGACAGCACCTGTAATCAGGATCGAACCCAGGTCTCTGGCACTGCAAGGCAGCCACTCTACCACTGCGCCACTGTGCCGTTGTAATGCCTCCTCTACATTGGAGCAACCAAATGCAGATTGGGTGACCACACTGCAGAGCATCTGTGTTTAGTCTGCAGAGGCTAAACACAGACAATAGACTTTAGGAAGAATAAAACGGACATGGTACCATTGACTATCAGAGAGGACTGTGTGGAGAGGGTGGCGGATTTCCGCTTCCTGGGAATCCATATTGAGGAGGACCTGACGTGGAGCGTGAACACCACTGCGCTGCTGAAAAAGGTCCAGCAGAGACTGCACTTCCTGAGGGTGCTCAGGAAGAATAACATCACTCAGAGACTGCTGCTGTCCTTTTATCGGTGCTCCATTGAGAGCATACTAACATACTGTGTATGCGTGTGGTACACCAGCTGCACAGCGGCTCAGAGGAAAGCGCTCCAGAGGGCCATTGACAACGCCCAGAGGATTGTCGGCTGCCCTCTCCTTACCTTGGAGGACTTACACAGTTCCCGCTGCACCAAAAAATTCCAGAGTATCATAAAGGACATTTCCCACCCCGGACACTCCCTGTTTGAACTGTTGCCGTCAGGCAGACGGTACAGATCTACAAGGACAAGGACGAACAGACTAAAAAACAGTTTTTACCCAACTGCTATAAAAGCACTAAATGTAGCCGCCAAGGAACGCAGGGGCGAGACATACTAAGGGACTGTGGTACACTGTGAAATCGACAGAAGGATGGAGGGTCGGGTGTTTATGCGTGCTATTTTCGTGATATTTATTTTAGTTGTTTATCTTTTAATATTTTACCTTGTATGTATCGTTAGCTTTTAGAAATGTTTGAATGGTGCACTGACTGGCTGACATTTTTAAATTTTGTTGTACATGGTTCATGTTACAATGACAATAAAGAAACTATTCTACTATTCTATTCTAGTCTGCAGAGGCAACCCTGAGCTTCCTGTTGTCTGTCGCTTTAGTTCCACATCCCACTCACACCCTCTCCCATCAAGCCAGTGTTACAGAATTTTTGATAATGCAAACAATAACTCCTCGTCACAACAGACTATAGTGGGGGGTGGGGGGGAGGGGGAATGGTATCCGTTACTGCCGATTTTCCGCCATAATCGGGTGTAATATGCATCAGGGGTTACGGGGAGAAGGCAGGAGAATATGGTAAGGAGGGAGAGGTAGATCAGCCATGATTGAATGGTGGGATAGACTTGATGGGCTGAATGGCATATTTCAACTCTGATTCTAGAAACCCAACAATAAAACTTAGGTTGAGCAAGAACTGCACTGGCAGAGGTGCCGTTTCTTCAGCTGACACATCAAAGCAAAACATTACCTGTCCTAAACTACAAAGCTCAAGTTCTCAATACAGCAATACAGGTGGCTGAGGAAGTGGCTATGGGTAGCGTTAGCAGTCTGGTCTGGTGGTGAAGCTCGGTAGGTCCGTCAGCTGTAACCATAATCCGTTATAAATAGGTCCATAAAAACAAGGGTTTACTGTCCCTCCAGATTTAGGAACAGTTTCTTCCCAGCTGTTATCAGGCAACGGTACGGTCCTCTCATCAACTAGAGTGCAATCCTCACCTCCCATCTACCTCATTGGAGACTTTTGAACTATCTTCAATCGGACCTTGTTCAGTACTATATCTTGCACTAAATGTTGTACTTTTTATCCTTTATCTGTGCACTGTGGATGGCTTGATTTGAATCAAGTATAGTATTTTCCTAGTGTAGGAAGGAACTGCAGATGCTGGTTTATACTGAAGATAGGCACAAAGTGCTGGAGCAACTCAGCGGCTCAGGCAGTATCTCTGGAGAAAAATAATAGGTGACGTTTCGAGTCGGAACCCTTCTCCAGACTGAGTTTCTTTTCTTTGACTGGCTAGCACGCAAACAAAAAACTTTTCACTGTATCTCTGTACATATGATGATAATAAACTAAAAACTAAACAAAACTCAGACCTATCGGTCTGTGGCCTCCTGTACAGTTACAATGCGGGCTCACATAACATTGAGGAACATCACCTCATCTCCTGTCTGCAAATGCTGTGATCTTCCCTGTCCTTCCCTGTCCATATTTCCCTGTCCATAACTTGATTTCCCTGTCCATATTTTGGGTAGTTTACACCCCAGCAGTATGAACAATTACTTCTCCAATTTCAGGTAGTCCTTGCTTTCACCTACCTTTCCCTCCCCTTCCCAGCTCTCCCACAGCCTACTGTCTCCGCCTCTTCCTTTCTTCTTCCCGCCCCCCCCCCTCCCCACCCCCACATCAGTCTGAAGAAGGGTCTCGACCCAAAACGTCACCTATTCCTTCGCTCCATAGATGCCGCCTCACCCGCCTTGTTTCTCCAGCATTTTTGTCTTTGATTTTTCCAGCATCTGCAGTTTTTTCTTAAACTCCCTTTCCATATCAGTTATCCATCTGTGAGATTGTCTCAGCTTATTTGCTTGTTTTCCCCTTCGTCATATAATTTTTTCTCTGGGAATGCAGGACTTGTCCATCTTAACTTGCCGGGTTTGTCTCTTTTAGGAGTCATGGATCAAACAGCATGGGAACAGGCCCTTCAACCTAACCCATCCATGCTGACCATGGTGCCCCTTAGCTAACCCTATTTGCCTTCAATTGGCCCACATCCCTCTAAACCTTTCCTGTCCATGTAGCTGTCCAAGTGACTTCTAAATCCTGCTATAGTACCTGCCTCAACTGCCTCCTTTGGCAGTTACAAATACCCATACCCTTGTTCCATATACCCATCCATCACCCTTTGAGTGAAAAGGTTGCCCCTCAGGTTTGTTACCCCTCTCACCTTAAACATATGTCCTCTTGCATTTGATTCCCCTACCCTCAGGAAAAAATTATGTACATTCACCCTATCTATTTTCCTCATGATTTTATACACCTCTATAAGATCACCCAACTTCCTGTGCTCCAAAGAATAAAGTCTTAGCCTGCCCAATCTCCCTCTATAGCCCAATCACTCAGGTCCTGGCAACATCATTGAAAATATTCTCTGCACTCTTCCTAGCTTATAGATCCTTCCTACAACATGGTGACCAAAAGTGACCCAATGTGGCCTCACCAACTTCTTGTACAACCGTAACAATCTGTCACAACATCTGTACTCAATGACCTGACTGATGAAGCCCAATGCACCAGAAGATTCATTGACCACCCTACCTACCTGTGATGCCACTTTCAGGGAACAATGTACATGTACTCCAAGATCCCTCTGCTCCACACCATTCCCCAGGGTCCTACCAATTACTGTGAAGGTCCTGTCCTGGTTTGATATCCCAAAAGCAACACCTCACACTTATCTGCATAAACTATTTGCATCTCCCAAATTATTTTGTCTATTGTGGAGACAAGGAATTGCAGATGCAATTGTTTACAAAAAAACTCTGAGAATGCTGGAATAAGTCAGCGGATCTTTAGACTATAGTCTTTAGAGCTACAGCACGGAAACAGGTCCTTCGTCCCATCGAGTCTGTGCTGCCCAGCAATCACCCCACACACTAGCACTATCCTGCACACAAAAGACAATTTACAATTTTACCAAAGCCAATTAACCTACAAACTTGTACGTCTTTGGAGTGTGGGAGGGAACCAGAGCACCCGGAGAAAACCCACGTGGTCACAGGGAGAATGTACAAACTTCATACAGACACCCGTAGTCAGGATCAAAGCCGGGTCACTGGTGTTGTAAAACAGCAAGTCTACCAGTGTGCCACCATGCCGCTTTTCATGCTACTATGTTCTCAGGCAATATATCAGGCAGTGCATCAGTTTATCACTATTCATCATTTGACAGAGCGCAAATTAAATTTCTCATGAATAGCTTGCTGCCTAAACCCTGCCTCACCTTCACTCTTCTGCGTACATGTTAAAGCCTCAAGCACCCGTGGGTATTTCTCTGTGCCACAGCACTGGAAATTATTCAATTAATGCTTAATCTATGGATATTAACCTCCCATGTATGTTATTTTGACATCTCCCTTGCAAAGGGTGGACAAGAGACATCAACGCAGCAGAGTTAAGTATTCGCTCATGACATTAGGCAGAGTGATACTCAGCCTTGGGTTACTAGTTTCCAGAAGCAGAGATTTCAAAATGCCATCACTGGCTCAGCACATCATTCACACTGACAGAATCCTGCTCTGCAAATCCAACATTTTGTTACAAAGTGTGCAGGATACAGGCTTTCAGCACACACCTATTTTAAGAGCAATTGACTGTGTTTTTATTGTGCAGCATGGAAACAGACCTTTCAGCCCATCGAGTCCTCGACAAATAGTGATCGCCAAGTGCACTAGCACTATCCTTCACATAATTTACAATCTTACCAAAGCCAATTAACCTACAAACCTGCACGTCTTTTGTATGTGGGCGGAAACCGGAGCACACAGAGAAAACCCACGTGGTCACAGGGAGAACGTACAAACTCCATACAAACAGCACCCATGGTCAGAATCGAACCCGGGTCTCTGCTGCTGTATGGCAGCAACTCTACCGCTGCGCCACCATGCTGCCCCAAATTTATTCCTTATATTTTTCAGGACTGGTTACAACAATAAATATAAAGAGCTTCCTTTGTTCAGCCGCGGTGTAGATCATCATTAGGTCATGACGTTATAAGGAAAAGGAGTAGAATTAGGCCTTCAAGTCTACTCCACCATTCAATCATGGCTGATCTATCTCTCCCTCCTAACCCCATTCTCCTGTCTTCTCCCCATAACCTCTGACACCTGTACTAATCAAGAATCTATCTATTTCTGCCTTAAAAATATCAACTGGCTTGGCCTCCACAGCCGTCTGTGGCAAAGAATTCCACAGATTCACCACCCTCAGACTAATGACGTTTCTCCTCATCTCCTTCCTAAACGTGACAATGTAGGAACTAATTGCAACAGGTAACGCAGAAAACAAGAAGGTTAAGGTGTTGATTCTTAACTGGAAATAATCACAAAATTCGATCTTGGCCAAAACATCCTTGATGTAAGGATGTAATGTGAGTACTTCAGTCTCATGAAGCAGAGTAAGCAATGGCCACAAGAACATGAAGCAGCGTGAGCAATGGCTGCAGGAACAGGTCAGACACGAGATGTGCTGTGGTTCCATCGGTGAGGTGGGGTGCCGTTAGCGTAGCGGGAGCCAGCGAGATGCGGCCAAGAATGAAGGGAGACCCAGCAGTGGGTCGTTTGCGGCTACGTGTGGCGGCTGGACTATTTCACCGCCATGGATATATAAGATTGTTTGATTAACTTTTGTAACTTTGTCGTCACCACAGACGCAGTGACTCTTTGTGTACTTCTGTCTAGGGGAAGTCTGCTGCCTGATTTTACCAGATTGTCTGCAAAAACAAAGATTTTCATTGTTACCGAGGAACCTGTGGACGGCAGAGTTGTTCAGTGCAGCGGTAGAGTTGCTGCCTTACAGCGCCAGGGACCCGGGTATGATCCTGACTACAAGTGCTGTATGTACAGAGTTTACACGTTCTCCCCATGACCACCAGGGTTTTCTCTGGGTGTTCCGGTTTACTCCCACATTCCGAAGACATATAGGTTTGTAGGTTAATTGGCTTGATAAAATTGTAAATTGTCCCTCGTGTGCAGGATAGTGCTAGTGTACGGAGTAATCGCTGGTCGGTGCGGACTCGACGTGCCATAGGACCTGTTTCTGTGTTGTATCCGCATTTGTGCTGTATCTAGAAAAGTGACAACAAAGTATCATTGGATCATGAGATCCTAATGGGGCTGTCGCACTGTACGAGCTAATTCAAGAGTTCTCCCAAGTTTCCCCTGACTCGGAGAATTACGGTAATAGCCGCTCGTAGGTACTCGGGGCTCTCGTGGACATTTTTCAACATATTCACCGCGTTTCCCAAGTACCTACCGTCAGCGTTACGAGCCACTAAGAGATGTCCCGAGCTCCGACGTAACCGCAACGTACATTCTACGTGCTGACCACGAGTTTGATTTTTTTTTTAACTCGGGAGAGCTCTTGAATTAGGTCATAAAGTGGGACAGCCCCTTAAGACATATGAGCAGAATGAGGCCATTCGGCCCATTGAGTCTGCTCCACCATCCGATTATGGTTGATCTATCTTTCCCGCTCAACCCCATTCTCCTTCCCTCTCCCCGTAACCCCGGAGACTTTTACCAGTCAAGAACCTATCAATCTCCTTTTTAAAAAGATCCAATGACTTGGCCTCCATCTCTGTCTGTGGCAATGAATTGCACAAATTCACCACCCTCTGGCTGAAGAAATTCCTCCATTATAAAGGTAAGTCCTTATATTCTGAGGCTCTGTGCTCTGGTCCGAGCCACTCACATACCTGGAATGTGCAGCTCTCACAAGTCTCAAGATGTTGAACATCATTCAGGACAAAAAACCCAATTTGATTGGAACGGGTGTCAAGGGTTATGGGGAGAAGGCAGGAAAATGGGATGAGGAGGCAGTGATCAGCCATGACTGCATGGCGGAGTAGACTCGATGGGCTAAATGGTCTAATTCTACCCCTATAACTTGTGTCAACTTATGTGATTGGCACCCAAAGCCCAGCAAGCTGGGATGGGTTTAGAGGACATTGAGTCAATCGACCACAATGGCTACAGTGTGAAGCAGCTAAAGAAATCAAACTGCACTTACGCTCCCATTCTCCTCCAGCAGCACGGCTCAAACCAGCAACCTCTGCTACTAAGGAGGACAAGGCCGGCAGATGTAAAGTATCAAAGTACACAAAATGCTGGAGTAACTCATCGGGTCAGGCAGCTTCTCTGGAGAGAAACAATGGGTAGCATTTCGGTTTGAGACTCTTCTTCAGACTGAGAGTCGGGAGAGAGAGTGCCATAGAGATATGGAAGGGTAAGGTGTTAAAACAACAGATCAAAGGGGAAGGAGCTCAAGGAAAATGTAGAATGGTTCATTGTTAGCTGAGGGGTAGGTGACAATAAGGTACACAATCAATAAAACGTAATCAGGAGGATAGGAAAACTGGTCAGAGGACTAGGATGGGGGAGGGATGGAGAGAGAGGGAAAGTAAGGGTTACTTGCAGTTACAGGTGTATCACTTGGAGGTTTCCCTGCATATCACGCACCTGATGATATGGAAGACAAAAATGCTGGAGAAACTCAGAGGGTGAGGCAGCATCTATGGATTGAAGGAATAGATGACGTTTCGGGTCGAGACCCTTCTTCAGATCGCTGTGTCTAAATCCCGGAACTCCCTCCTCAACGGTACCATGCCACCACCTTTGCTAGAAAGTCTGCAAAGGTTCAAGGAGGCAAACCTCAATTTCCTTCACCAACTTTTCAGGGGCAATTAAGGACAAACACATGAAAATGAATCGAACAGCGCAGCACGGGGAGAGAGTCTTTGGCCCACGATGTCCACACTGTGCATGATGCCAGATTAAACTAATCTCCTCTGCCTGCATGCGATCCATATCCCTCCATTCCCTGCAAATCCATGTGCCTATCGAAAAGCCTCTATAAAGCGGCACAGTGGTGCAAAGGGTGGCACAGTGGCGCAGGGGTAGAGTTGCTGCCTTACAGCGCCAGAGACCCGGTTTCGACCCTGAAGGCCGGTGCTGTCTGTAGGTAGTTTGTACCTTCTCCCCGAGACTGCATGTGTTTCTCCGGGATCTCCGGTTTCCTCACTCATCCCAAAGATCTGCAGGTTTGTAGGTTAATTGGCTTCTGTAAATTGTCCCTGGTGTGTAGGATAGTGCTAGTGAACAGGGTAAATGTTGGTCAGAGCAGACTCGGTGGGCCGAATGGCCTGATTCCATGCTGTATCTCCAAACTAAACTAAACAATGAATGGAACAGTAATGTCCTGTCGACCTTCCTCACGGCATCTGAATAATGAAAGCTTAAAAATAACTCAATTTAAATTAAAGCAGCTTTTTTTTAAACTGCAGTCCCAGTTTCACTCATAATGGTCACACTGAGAGAGAAACACCATGCTTACTTTCAAAACTAGAGTGCACGTAATGAGTTCCTTTTGGTATTTCCTAACATTGAAATGCTCGAGAAGGCACATCAGTGCTCTCCCTATCAAAGCGTGCGTAAAACGCATTGAGCTCGTCAGGGAGTGATGTTACACCGACATTCGAGCTACCTCCTGATTTCGCCTTGTAGGAGGTGATTGCATTCAGGCCCCGCCACAGATAGATCCCTTCAATGGTAGGGAGGTCAGAGCCGATGATGGACTGGGCAGTGTTTACTACTTTTTGTAGTCTTTTCCGCTCCAGGGCGCTCAAGTTGCAGAACCAAGCCATGATGCAACCGGTCAGCATGCTCTCTACTGTGCACCTGTAGAAGTTAGAGAGAGTCCTCCTTCACATACCGACTCTCCGTAATCTTCTCATGATGTAGAGGCGCTGGTGTGCTTTCTTTATAATTGCATCAGTGTTCTCGGACCTGGAGAGATCTTCAGAGATGTACACGCCCAGGAATTTGAAGCTCTTGACCCTTTCCACCATTGACTCATTGATATAAACGGGACTCTGGGTCCCCATCCTACCCCTTCCAAAGTCCACAATCAGTTACTTGCTGGTGTTGAGGGCCAGGTTATTGTGCTGGCACCATTTGGTCAGTCGGTTGATCTCTCTTCTATATTCTGACTCGTCCCCATCAGTAATACGTCCCACAACAGTGGTGTCGTCAGCGAACTTGATGATGATGTTCGCACAATGACCGGCTACAGAGTCATGGGTATAGAGTGAGTACAGCAGGGGGCTGAACACGTAGCCTTGAGGTGCTCCCGTGCTGATTGTTATCGAGGCTGACACATTTCCACCAATACGAACAGACTGTGGTCTGTGAATGAGGAAGTCGAGGATCCAGTTGCAGAGGGATGCGCAGAGACCCAGTTCTGCGAGTTTGGTACCAGCTTGGAGGGGATGATTGTATTAAATGCCGAGCTGTAGTCAATGAATAACAGCCTGACATATGAGTTTTTGTTGTCCAAGTGGTCCAGAGTGGAGTGGAGAGCCAGTGAGATCACATCCACCGTTGATCTGTTGTGGCGGTAAGCGAACTGCAATGGGTCCAGGTTCTTGTTGAGGTAGTTGATATGCGCCATAATCAACCTCTCAAACCACTTCATCATCACCGGCATTAGTGCCACTGGTTGATAGTCATTGAGGCATAGTCATTGAGGCACGTCACCTTGCTCTTCTTGGACACCGGAATTGATGCCCTTTTAAAGCAGGTGGGAACCTCAGACCACAGAAATGAGAGGTTGAAAATGTCTGTAAAAACTCCAGCCAGTTGGTTCGCACAGGTTTTTAGAACACGACCGAGAATACCATCAGATCCAAGCACTTTTCGAGGGTTCACCCCTCTGAAGGATTTTTTTCTGACATCGGCCTCTGTGACTGTGACTGAAATACCATCACAGTGAATGGGGGCTCGAGAAGTGCATAGTAGAGAGCATGCAGACTCGGTGAGCCGAAGGGCCTGCATCTCTAACCTAAAAAACTTAAACTAAATCACCCTATTCCCTGAAAAGAATAAGAAATCATCCTATTCCTTGGCGAGGAATCCATGGTTCAGTGAGCACTAAAACAGAAAATATTTGAATGACAAACTGTTAATGGTTTTATGCATTTCATTTTATTCTGCAGAATATGAATTTGATTCTATTTATACTGAAAATATATATTTCAGATATTTGACTGAATATCATTCAATATTCTGAAATTAAATCAACAAATAAATAAATTTCATATACAAATGAATGTTATTCAATATTCTGTAATTAAATTAACAAATGTATATATTTCAGATTTAACTGAATATTTTGAAATTAAATCAGCAAATTTATATCTTTCAGATATTTATGTGAAGAAGGGTCTGAAGAAGGGTCTCGACCCAAAACGTTGCCTATTCCTTCTCTCCATAGATGCTGCCTCGCCCGCTGAGTTTCTCCAGCATTTATTGTCTACCTTTATGTGAATATTATTCAATTTTCTGAAATTAAATCAGAACATATAAATATGTCAGATATGTATCTGAATATTATTCGATATTTTGAAATTAAATCAGCTAAATATTATTCAGGTAAACATCTGAAATATATACATTTGCTGATTTAATATCAGTTTCTTTTAACTCAACTAAAAATATATTTGTACCAAGTCACAAACCAGGGAATGTCTCTTTGCTGGGCAGCTGGTGCAAAGAGGGCAGTTATGCAGAGCAGTGCCAAATAAGTTACAGTATGCAGAGCTGTGCCAACGATTTACAGGACTGTAAGGTGAATTGACTCTGACATACTAGAGAAATCGGAGATAGCATCATCATCGATCAGTCAGAGTGGGGAAGGGAAAGCAAACTTTGGACTGCGCTTGCTGCGATTTTTCTTACACTCCAGGTCATCTCAAAGCTTCCCTTTGGGAATATGAAAGCAATGTAATGCTTACCTGCTGCTTAATGTGGGTGTGTGATTGAATATTGGAAGTGACAACGAGGGCAGTGTCAACACAAGTGGGATGCTGTCCCTTGTGTCTTTTCCTTTTAATCCTTTCTCAGCACAGTCTGAGTACATCGGCCAGACCTGTATTATCTTTGACAGCTTGCATCATTACACCTTTACATATACTTCGGATTATACATATTAAACAAGCAAAGCCTTTTTTCTTAATATCCAAGTCTTCGATTCAGCACCTGGAGAATATCTACAGGCAATTTAATAAAGGAAGATGGCAGTTCAAAGATTTGTCTCGAAATATGTATCAAAACCACTCCAGCAGATAAAACAACTTATTTTTCTGATTTATACAAGAAGGCAAATAAAAAAGTGGATTTATGGAGAGGATTTACATGCTGCCCTGATACTTCTTTCATGCTTGTTGCTCCATTACCAATTGGGTGTTGGATTAATGCCAGTATCAGTGCTAATCTGGCGCCAAACACATGGCACTTCCCCAGGTATTACTGATAGATCTGAAACTGGCGCCTCTATGCTGCTGGAGGTCAGAGCCCCAGGAAGTGATATGGTTAGAACAACATGCAATGGAACATTATTTACACACTTCATTGTATCTATGTATCTCATCATCCAGATCCCTGTCAAAACAAGGAACTGCGGATGCTGGTTGACCAAGGAAAGAAGCAGAGTGCTGGTGTAACTCAGCGGGTCAGGCAGCATCTCTGAAGAGAAGGAATGGGTGACGTTTCGATGCTGGTGCCAGAGCATAGTTAATACACAAAAGGACACAAAGTGCTGGAGTAACACACGCCACCCCCGCTGGGCCCACGCCAACCCCGCTGGGTCCACGCCACCCCTGCTGGGACTAGTGCAGATAGGACATGCTGGGCCGAAGGACCTGTTTCCACACTGTATCACTATGAATCTATCTATCTTTCCCTCTCAAACCCATTCTCCTGTCTTCTCACCATTACCTCTGACACCCGTATCAATCAAGAATCTATCAATCTCCTCCTGAGAAATGTCCATTGATCTGACCTCCACAGCTGTCTGCGGCAATGAATTCCACAGTTCACCACACTCAAAAGAAGTAAGAAATTCCTGCTCATCTCCTTCCTAAAGGAATGTCTTTTAATTCTGAGGCTGTGGCCACTGGTCCTAGACTCTCCCACTAGAGGAAACATTCTCTCTATATCTACTCCATCCAGGTTTTTACCAGGCTGGGGCAGACAGCAACAGCTCACACCATGTCCCAAAGCTCGTGTCCTGTCCTGCATCACCCAAGGCAGCAGAGACGTTTTAGGAGAGGGCAAGCACCGTAACAAAGTAGCTCACGATGGTTTGGGTAACATTCAGGAATGTCTATGCATGTCACATCATGAATATTACTGATGAAGGGTCTTGACCCGAAATATAATCTATACTTTTTCTCCAGAGATGCTGCCTGACTCACTGAGTTACTCCAGCACTCTGTGACGTCACCTATCCATGTTCTCCAGAGATGCTGCCTGACCCACTGAGTTACTCCAGCACTCTGTGAAACGTCGCCTATTCATATTCTCCGCAGATGTTGCCTGACCCACTGAATTACTCCAGCATTTTGTGTCTATTTTCCCTTCACCCATCTGCCCAAGCCCCCTCTCCCTCCTCCTTTCCTATGTTCCTTTCCACCCATAACCCTTTCTCTGCCTTTACATTTCACTCCTCTTTCAAATCTGCTCTACTTATCTACATGCATTTTTCTTCTTAACTTTTTAGTCATAGAATGATGCAGTGTGGAAACAGGACCTTCAGCCCAACTTTCCCACACCGACCAACATGTCCCATGTAAACTAGTCCCACTCACACGCGTTTGGCCCATATATCCATCCAAATCTGTCCTATCCATGTACGTGTCCAAATGTCTCTTATACAGTAGGATAGTCCCAGCCTTAACTACCTCCTCTGGCAGCTTGTTCCATACACCCACCACCTTTTGTGTGAAAAAGCTACCTCTCAGATTTCTGTTAATTTCTGAAATATTGGTCATAAATTTGATGCAAAAATGCTCCAAAATAAGGCTCAGAATGCATCAGAGCATCTAAAACCCCTGAGCTTCCAGGGCCCTTAAGCAGGCCCTGGACCCCGGCATCGAGGGACTTCATGCTTCGCACTCGTGATGTGCACAGTGCACACATTATTTCACTTAAACATTTTTGTAATCCTGTCATGCCACCCCCCTTTTTGCAAAGCTTCGTACGGGCCTGCCATGGTTGGTATCCTTTCTTGAAGGAGACCAGTGAACTAGTTGGGTTTTAGTAACTATCTAATGCTAACCATTAGTTAATTTTAGTTTTAGCTTTAGTTGTATTTAACTTTAGAGATGCAGCAGAGTAACAGGCCTTTCGGCCCACCAAGTCCACGCCAGCCAGCAATTCCCATACACTAGCACTATCCTACACACTAGGGACAATTTACAATGTTTTACACCCTGAGAAAACCCATGTGGTCATGGGGAGAACGTACAAACTCCATACACACAACACCCATAGTCAAGATTGAACCCGGGTCTTTAGAGCTGTAAGGCTGCAACTCTACCGCTGTGCCACCGTACTGCCCCAGTCAGGTGTGAAGGAAGGCTGCCCCAAATAATATTGTGTGTTGGAGTCAATGGTGCTCACATTATCAAATTTGCAGATGACACCAAGCTCGGTGGCAGTGTGAACTGTGAGGAGGATGCTATGAGGATGCAGGGTGACTTGGACAGGTTGGGTGAGTGGGCAGATACATGGCAGATGCAGTTTAATGTGGATAAATATGAGGTAATCCACTTTGGTAGCAAAAACAGGATGGCAGATTATTATCTAAATGGTGTCAAGTTGAGAAAAGGGGAAGTACAATGGGATCTGGGGGGTCCTTGTTCGTCAGTCAATGAAAGTAAGCATGCAGGTACAGCAGGCAGTGAAGAAAGCGAATGGCATGTTGGCCTTCATAACAAGAGGGGTTGAGTATAGGAGCAAAGAGGTCCTTCTGCAATTGTACAGGGCCTTAGTGAGACCACACCTGGAGTATAGGGTGCAGTTTTGATCCCCTAATTTGAGGAAGGACATTCTTGCTATTGAGGGAGTGCAGCGTAGGTTTACAAGGTCAATTCCCGGGATGGCGGGACTGTCATATGCTGAGAGAATGGAGTGGGTGGGCTTGTATACCCTGGAATTTAGAAGGATAAGAGGGTATTTTAATGAAACATATAAGATTATTAAGGATTTGAACATGCTAGAGGCAGGAAACATGTTCCCGATGTTGGGGGGAGTCCAGAACCAGGGGCCACTTTTTAAGAATAAGGGGTAAGCCATTTAGAACGGAAATGAAGAAACACTTTTTCACACCGAGTGAGTCAGTGGAATTCTCTGCCTCAAAGGGCAGTGGAGGCAGGTTCTCTGGATACTTTCAAGAGATGAGCTAGATAGGGCTCTTAAAGATAGGAGAGAGAGAAGAGGGCACGACAACTACCAACCACCGCCAGTCTCCACTGCCCACGTTGCACCAAGGTGTGTGGATCGCTGATCGACCTCTACAGACATCTGCAGACCCACAAGTAGACAAACCTATGGGGAGGAGAGGATAGTCATACTCGTTTCAAGTGACCACCAAAGATGATGAGAGTCATACAGCGTGGACACACGCCCTTGAGCCCAACTTGCCCATACTAACTAACATGCCTCATCTACACTAGTCCCACCTGCCTGTATTTGGCCCATATCCCTCTAAACCTTTCCTATCCATGTACCTGACCAAATGATTTTTAAACATTGTGATAGTGCCTGGCTCAACTATCTCCTCTGTTATCTCATTCCATATACCTCCCATCATTGTGTTAAAATGTCTGCCCCTCAGACTCCTACGAATTATTTTTCCTTTCACCTTAAACCTAAGTCCACAGGTTCTTGAGATCCTCTGAAAAGACTTTGCATTTACCCTATCTATTTCTCTCATGATTTTATACACTTCTATAAGATCACCCTTCATCCTCCTGCGCTCCAAGGAATAAAGTTCTTGCCTGCTCAAACTCTGCCTATGGCTCAGGCCCTTGAGTCCAGGCAACATCCTGGAATATCCTCATTGTTCACTTCCACAATTTATAAGAGTAGAATTAGGCCATTCGGCCCATCGAGTCTACTCCACCATATAATCATGGCTGATCTGCCTCCTAATCCAATTTTCCTGCCTTCTCCCCATAAGCCTTGACACCCATTCTAATTGAGAATTTGTCTATCTCTGCCTTTAAATTATCCACTGACTTGGCCTCCACTGCCCTCTGTGGCAATGCTCCACAAATTAACTACCCTCTGACTAAAGAAGTTCCTCCTCACCTCCTTTTTAAAAGAGCACCCTTTAATTCTGGGGCTATGACCTCTGGTCCTAGACTCTCCCACCAGCTATCTTGACACCAATCTTCTTTTTCTAATTGAGAAATTTGTGTCTCCACAGGGAGCAGATCTGCAATGCATCATCGATGTTAATCCTGGTTGGTAATTATCCACTGACTTGGCTCTCACAGTACACATTGGTAAGGCCACATTTTGAGTATTGTGTTCAGTTCTGGTCACCATGTTATAGGACAGATGTTTTCAAGCTAGAAAGACTGCAGCGAATATTTATGTGGCAATGCTCCACATGATTAACTACCCTCTGACGCAAAGAAGTTCCTCCTCACCTCCTTATTAAAAGAGCACCCTTTAATTCTGAGGCTATGACCTCTGGTCCTAGACTCTCCCACTAGTGGAAACATCCTTTCCACATCCACGTGGTCCTCCAACTAAAGCCATTCCCGAACGTAAGATTCCAACACTCCTCTTGCCTTCCTCAGCAGTGATCTTTTTTAAAAAATCCAATTGCACTTGCCCTGCTTGTTGCAATAGCAATTCGCCCTCCCCCTGCAAGTTAAGCCATTGTGACGTCAAAAAATTCCAATTGCATATCACGTGCAGGCAGGTAGAACTAGTGTAGATAGGGCATGTTGGTCAGAGTGGGCAAGTTGGGCCGAGGCCTGTTTCCACACTGTATAACATTATGACTCTATGGCTAGTGGTGCTGCCTCACAGCACTAGTGACCTAGATTTGATCCTGACCTTCACTGTTCTCTGTGGAACTTGCATGTTCTCCCAACAATTGCAAAGGGTTCCTTCATTGTTTGTTTTCATCCCCAAAGTTGGTCGGCCAGTTAAATGGGCAGTGTAAATTACCTGTTGCTGCAGGTCAATGGTGAAAGAATTAAAAAGAAGCAAGTGAAGGGCATGTAAGAGTGAATAAGTCCCAGGGCAAGCAAAGTTTAATGATAGAATTGAGGCCCAGAGGACATATCTTTAAGGTGAAAGGGAAAGGATTTAATAGGAATCTGAGTGGTAACATTTTCACACAAAGGGTGGTGGATGTATGAAACAAGCTGCCAGAGGAGGTACTTGAGGCTGGGACTGTCACTACGTTTAAGAAACATAGAAAATAGGTGCAGGAGTAGGCCATTCGGCCCTTCGAGCCTGCACTGCCATTCAATATGATCATGGCTGATCATCCAACTCAGTATCCTGTACCTGCCTTCTCTCCATACCCCCTGATCCCTTTAGCCACAAGGGCCACATCTAACTCCCTCTTAAATATAGCCAATGAACTGGCCTCAACCACCTTCTGTGGCAGAGAGTTCCAGAGATTCACCACTCTCTGTGTGAAAAATGTTTTTCTCATCTCAGTCCTAAAAGGTTTCCCCCTTATCCGCAAACTGTGACCCCTTGTTCTGGACTTCCCCAACATCGGGAACAATCTTCCTGCATCTAGCCTGTCCAACCCCTTAAGAATTTTAAACAGACAGGTACATGGATGTGGATTGGTTACTTTACTTACGAATCAATGTAGTGCTTTATTATTATAAGCTCCTTCTACTACCACACCATTCATATTATCGCAATCCGACATGTGCAGCCAGTCAGTACTGCTGCAGGGTAGGAGTAACATGCTGTAGTGTGTTGTATGCATTACTCAATAAATATTGTTATACCAGATCTATGAGTATCTGTGATTTACTCAACATGGTGTCAGAAGTGGGATCAATCTGGGAGTGTAAGTTATAACTGTTATCTTCAATGGATAGGACAGGTTTGGAGGGATATGGACCAAATGCAGGCACATGGAACTAGTGTAGATGGGACATTGGCCAGTATGGGCAAGTTGGACCCAAGGTGATGGGCTGGATGGCCTTCTTGCACATAATGTGAGTATATCTGTTCAAAATTATCATAAAAAAACAAAGAGGAAGGATGAGGAAACAAGGGTACTGAGATCTGAAATATAAATAGCTGTTTCTGTCGATAGAGAAAGAGTTAATGTTCTGAAGCAAAGCCATGGACCTGATGTTGCCTGACCTGCTGAGGATTTCCAGTGTTTTTTGTTTAAGTGAGAGGTCAGGAGACATATTTTCACACAGAAGGCTTTCTGCCATGAGAGTGATGCAAAAGGGATCATGGCTACACTCAAAAGCCAGCAGAGAAGACATATTCAGGGTTACATAGAGCAGGACAATAAGATTCATGATCGATCAGAATTTGGAGACATTTACAGCACATAGGCATCTGTTCAGTCTATCATGCCAGTTATAGTAGCCAGACTGTAGTGGGAATCAAACTAATCCCTCTTCCTATCTCTTGGTCCAGTGCCTTGTGTGTTATAGATCATCTGAAAGAATATTCAATGTGATGAGGTTTGCCAGCTCCACCGCCCTTTCAGACATTGGGTTCCACATCCTCGCAACTCTCTGGGTGAAACAGTTTCTCCTCAGATTCCCTCTAATCCTTCCATTTTATGTCTTAAATCCGCCCCACTGGTTAATGACCTCACTGCTAAGGGACGGGGGAATTTGTTTTGGATCGTTCCGAGGAAGACTACTCTGACAGGATGGCTTGTTACTCTCTGTTGCAGCATGAACTTCAGCAGTTCAATGACCATGTGCCTTCCTGCACACTTGGAGCAAATTAGCTACTGTAAATAATGTTCATGTTCATGAAATGTGAAAATGCCCAATTATGAGAACCTTTTACTGTAGGATATTAGGGTAGAACGATATTCCTGTGGCTATTATTTTAACCTTTAGTTTCAAATAGGCTAGAGCCGAGGTTAAAATAACCATGGGATAATATGTCAACCAATCATTCAAATCTTTCACTGATCCTCCATTTTATTTAGGGTCTAGAGATCACCTGTTCACACTAGTTCTATGTTATCCAACTTTTGCATCCGACACACTAGGGGCAATTTACAGAAGCCAACAAACCTACAAACCTGCAAGTCTTTGGGATGTGGGAGGAAACCGGAGCACCCGGAGGAAACCTATCCGGTCACAGGGATAACATGCAAATTCCGTACAGACAGCGCCCGCAGTCACGATCGAACCTGGGTCTCTGGCGCTGTGATGCAGCAGCTCTACTGCTGTGGCATTGTGCCACCTTGTTAATTTTCATTATATTGTTCACTGTTTGATCTGAATTTTTTTCACACTGTATTGCATCAGAATGGTCGATCTGTTGGTGACCCAGATTAGATACAACAGAAAGGTTTGTTGCTGTCAAGGAAATAACCAAGCATGGCAACTTCTTGACTTGATGCAAGTGTACTTAGGGAGATTGTTGATTCAGCCAGTGCCTTTAACGTCTCCTTCCAACCTTGCCATCTGGTTGGTGTTTGTATTCAGTGATCTTTTGCGTGAGACTAAAAATAAATCCCGTCCCTGTATTTAAAATTATTGCTTAAAGAAAATAGTCCAATAACCTCGACCCAAAACATATAAGGAGAACAAGCTGGATTTTCCATTAATGGTTTCAGCAATATTATGATGGCCAGGGAGAGCAATTTGAGAGTTTCTTTGAATTGTGTATGAATTTATGTGAGTAAAAGGATTGATGTTGAATTTATAGCAAAGGGACGAGTTATTACGTTAGACTGATCCCAAAATCAGTGGCATAGGATTTCAGCAATACTACATGGAATGCCAATGAAAACAAGGACATTAATTGAAGTATTATGTGCCTCTATGAATGTCTTAGATTATGCTGTCAGACACATGATTTTTTATGCTAAATTGACATGCTAAGTATTGAGGTACTAAATATGACTGTATTAGCCAAGACAAATATATTTCAAATATGCATGGTCTAGGTAGCGCAGTGAGTCAGCTTGCATTTGTGATGTTGGCATGTCTGTAAGTTCCCAGCGAGAGTTTGGGATGCTGATTGCTATTCACTCAGCAGTCATTTAAGATACAACAGGGAGAGAGCTAAATAAAAGATGGGAGTGGGAATGCTGATAAATATCAGTGTCTACATATATACGTTACTCCTTACACCAAGTAATTAGAATAGGATGTTGAAAGCAACTGACATCTCTACCCGCTGTTGGTTTCCATCATATCCTGTGTCCTAATATTAGACATTGTTTTTACAGGAGTTTAGTGTAGCTTATTATTGGCATCGAGGTACAACTAAAGGTTTTTGATTGTTTCCCATCCAGACAAAGAAAAGACTGTACGTGATTACAATCAAGCCGTCCACAGTGCACGGATAAAGGAGAAAAGGTGCAACATTTAGTGCAAGGTTAAGACCAATAACATCCAATTAACGATAGTCCATAGGTCTCGGATGAGGTAGATGGTAGATCAGGACTGCAGTCTAGCTGATGAGAGGATGGTTCAGTTGCCTGGAAACAGCTGGGAAGAAACTGTTCCTGAAACTATCACTGATGATAGTGCGGCCCTACCTGATGAATTGAATGCTTTCTATGCTCGCTTTGAGCAGTGGCCAATGGGGTGATGTCTGTGGAATTCTCTGTCTCAGAGGGCGGTGGAGGCAGGTTCTCTGGATGCTTTCAAGAGAGAGCTAGATAGGGCTCTTAAAAATAGTCAGGGGATATGGGGAGAAGGCAGGAACGGGGTACTGATTGGGGATGATCACAGGGAACTACTCCTGCACCTATTGTCTATTGATTGGGGATGATCAGCCATGATCACATTGAATGGCGGTGCTGGTTCGAAGGGCCAAATGGCCTACTCCTGCACCTATTGTCTATTGTCTATTGACACACGTCCTTTCAGACTCCAGTGTGTCTCTTCCCAGGGTCACTGTAGCAGCCGAACACTTAGCCCATTGTAGATCGGCCTACCTGAGGGTGAAACCACAGAAAGCAACTGGCCCAGCCAGAATTCCTGGCCATGTCCTTAGCAGCTGCCCAGACCAGCTAGCAGGAGTATTCAAGGTCATATTTAATCTGGCCCTACTCCATTCTGAGGTATCCACCTGCTTCAAGAAGACCATCCCTACTTCAAGAAGTTCATCCTGGTGCCAAAGCAAAGCAGGATCTTATGCCTTAATGACTACCATCAAGTGGCCTTTATATCCACCATCATGAAATACTTTGAGAGGAGGCTTGTCATGTAACACAATAGAGCTAGTTTACCTATTATCATAACAGGCCCATGGACAATTCCTTCTTCCTGGCCCTGTACTCACCCCTGAAACACCTGGATATGAGAGACGACTACAAACTCCTGTCCATAGACTGCAGCTCTGCCTTTAACACCATGATCCCATCCAAGCTCATCACCAAACACACAGGACTTGGAGTCAGTACTGATTTCTACAAATGGATCCTCGACATCCTGACAAACAGACTTCAATCAGTTTAGGGTAGGGGACAAATCATCTTCTACGATAATCCTCACCACTAGCCTCTTCTCGTGAAGATGGAGAAAAAGAGAGGAAGGGATGACTTCCTTGCAAGAAACAAGGTTTGAGGAGGTACAATCTGGGTAGCTGTGGAAGTCATTGGAATCGTAGTGGATATCAGTGGCTAGTTTGTCCCCTGAGATGGAGAGAGAGAGAGGGATCAACAAAGGGACAGGAGGTGTCAGAAATGCTCCATCTGAATCTGTGGGCAGGTGAAAGTTAGTGGAAAAGTTGATGACATTTGATAAGTTGCTCTTTGGTTCAGGATGCAGAACATCATGGAGAAAGAGTTTTGGAATTGGGACAGAGTAAGCTTGGAACAAAGGCTGCACCACATGATAAAGGACGAGGCAGGCATAGCAAGGGCCCTTGTGAGAACCCATGGCTATACCTTTAATCTACAGGAAGTGGGAGAAATCAATTGAGAAAGTTATTAATGGTGAGAACAAGTGGTTGGATCAATGTTCTAGAAAGAAACAGTCCATCCTATGTGTTTCCAGATGTGGTCTAGTAGTGTATAGGGACTGAATGTCCAAAATAAATTCTAGATGAAAGGTTTTAACCATTAACATCCATTCCCCTCCACAGATGCAGTCTGACCCATTACATTTCTCAACATGCTTTGCTTTCACTACAGATTCCACCACCTGCAGTCTCATGTGCCTTGTATTCTCAAAGTTGACTATTGGTTACATTTATCATTCTCTTCATGTGTGCCTGTTAAATGGAGCCTTAGAGTCATACAGCGTGGAAAAAGGCCCTTCCTCCCAACTTGCCCATATCGACCAACAGGTCCACCTTCACTAGCCCCACCCTCCTGCATTGGCCCCATATCCCTCTAAACATGTCCAATCCATGTACCTGTCTAAATGTTTCTGAAACATTGCAGTATTCAACTACCTAACTACCAACTGCCTGTTCTTAAAAATGTCCTATCATAAAACCCGTGTATTTAACTGACGCATGAAGGAAAGTCATTGGTTATGTGTGAAGTGTCCTGATCCTGAATCTCTACCTTTTACGGAGTGCAAGAGTCGAGAATCAATCAGGAGTCAAGAGTGTTTTATTGTCAATGTCCAGAAACGGAGTGATGAAGTTCTTACTTGCAGCAGTACAACATAGTACTCTGTAAACATAGGGGGACCCGGCAGTGGGGGGAGAACAAAGGGAACCTGACCAGGTGAGGATGGGGGACCTGCTGCCGCATGTGGGGACAGGCAGTAGATAGGACTGTTAGGTGAACATTTGTACCTTTGTCGGCACCAAAATGTGGTAACACTCATGTACTGCCTCGGTGCCTAGGTGAGGTCTGTTGTTTGATATTACCGGGTTGTTTGCAAAACAAAGCATTTCACTGTACCTAATAACATGTGACAATAAATTATAATTGAATTATTCAATGATAAGTATTCAATGATAATGATTGAATCATTGAATTATCATTGAATCATTTCTGTAAACAAGATATGTAAACATAGTATAGTGGCCACTGATTATATGTTATAATGAATTCCAATTGGAGTCTCAGTACATCTATCCAATCCCAAATATGTCCCCCCCCCCCCCCCCCCCCCCACCCACCACCCCCCTCTCTGTCCCCTTCTACACCTATCCCTGGTCTGGATTTATATTTCATTCCTCTCCTTATTTAGCACCCTTTTCACCTCTAGCCTTTGTCACTTTCTCGGATCACGCCCCCGCCCCCCCCCCCGCCCCACTCCCCCCTCACCGGTATCCACCTATCACTTGCCAGGTTTTGTCCCGTCCTCCCTCTAGTTTCCAGCATTCTCCCCTCTTCTCTACAGTCTGAAGGTCCCGATCCCAAACATGTTCTGTTCATTCCCTCCACAGAAGCTGCCCGAGCCGCTGATTTCAAGATTCAAATATACACGTCGAAAAAATATGTTTGTTGGTTTAGTCCGGACAAATGGTGTTACTGGCTATTGAATTAAGTGAATGTATATTTTGAATAATATTTGCATGTTTGAAATCCGCACATGGGCATCAGAGATTATATTTAAATATGTCAACGAAAAGCAAAGTTTCGGCGTTGGCCGATTTCAACTCCATCTCTATTGGAACAGCCCCACGCTCAAAATATCTTCACGTTGCGATCTCTCACTTCCCAAAGCCTTGCCTCATCCCCGGAAACCAGTCACCCGTTGGCACATTCTCCATGATAATAACAGTGGTGCAGGTGGGTGACCAGGGTTCGATCCCCATCTCAGGTGCTGCCTGTGTGGAGTTTGCAAGTCTCCTTGTGACTGCATGGGTTTCCCCCGCCGCTCCGGTTTCCTCCCACACCCCAAAGATGTATAGATATGTTTTATTAAGGGGTTTGCAGGTTAATTATCCCCTGCGGATTGTCCTAAGTGTGTATGGGGTGGATGCGAGAGTGAGATGACATAATATTAGTGTGGTCGCGTGATGAATGGACTCGGTGAGCCTGTTTCCGTGCTGGATCTCTAAAACTAAAAGGTGCTCAAGTTACTCTCGCCGGCGGCATTTTTTGGATTGATTGGGACAATCTGAATTTTCATGGAAAATAATACAACGGGTGGTTGGTTTCCGGAGATGAGTCAAGTTGTGAGGCATTGGGAGTTAAATATATTTTTGGCCAGGGTTGTTTTGTCGACAAAAGTGACTTCTGCAAACTGCGCCCAGCATGTTTCCAGGTGTCCTATCTTAAACGGCGGAGTCAGCAGAAAATGCGATATAAATCCGCGGGAGTCGAAATCTAAACCCAGCGGCCCTGCTTGGGGGAAACAAATAATACATTTAGAATAAAAACTTTACAAAATAAATACTAATATATGAAAAAATATACAAATACAAAAATACACAGAGTGCTGGAGTAACTCATCAGGTCAGACAGAATATCTTGAGAACATGGGTAGACACTGGTATACCCCATGTTACTCCAGCATTGTGTGTCTGCCTTCGATTTAAATCAGCATCTGCAGTTCTTTCCTACACATCTAGAAAACATGAATAGGAAACGAAGTATGTTCTCCAGAGATGCTGCCTGACCGCTGAGTGGAACAAAGTAGCATCGCAAGTTAATATTGATAGCCTTTAAGAAAGGGTTGGTCTATTTTAGCACTCCCTGGACAAAAGAATGAGCCAAGGTTCTCCACAAGAATATATACTCCACATACAAGAAGCTGCAGATGCTAGAATCTTGGGCAAAACACAAAGTGCTGGAGGAACTCAGCGGGTCAGCCAGCAACTGTGGAGGGAATGGACAGGCGATGTTTTGGATCGGAACCCTTCTTCAGACATGATGACAGTATAAAAAACACAGTACACAAGAGTCAATAGCGTTTTATTGTTATGTATCCCAGGTGAAACAATGACATTCTTACTTACGAACGAATCTTACAGGAAACGTTTTTAAAAGTTGTATTAAAAAATGCTAAACAGCACAGCAGCGGTTTTGGTACCAAGGCGCTGGGTGGATTGTATTCTGACAGTTCGGAGATACTGTACAGTGTTTTGTTTTCACAAAAGAAACAGGGGGGATTTAGCTTATAGACACGAAACATCTCCAGTCTGTTTTTGGCACGGATGTCGGTGGAGCGAACCTGGTTATTTTCCTCGGTTATTAAAACGCAGGTAAAGTCTTATAACGCGTGGCTTCGGACAGTGTGGATTGTTGTTTAATTCGCACTTTCCTCCACCCAGTGACAAGTCCAATCAAGAGCTACAATCATTCTCATCCCAAATAATTTGAAGGGATAAAACTACTTTAAAAAAAAAATTGATACTGAAAATCTGAAGTAAAAACTGAAAATACTGGGGGAAAATTTCAGCAGGTATTTTTGTTTTTTTGTTTGCTACGAACCCTTGCGTTCCCTCTCTCTCCATCCCTCCCCACCCGGGTCGTCGTACTAGTTTCACTATCGTCCTGCTGAGTTTCATTGTTTGTATTACTCATTATCATCTTCACCGCCGCCAACAATGGAGCATTGTGGGCTCCACCTTTCCTTGATCATCGTTGCTGGCTTTGTTCTGTCTTTTGCATATCTTTCATTCACGTGTTCTTTGTACCCTTTCATACCTCTAGTTTCGCTCTCCCCTGACTCTCAGTCTGAAGAAAGGTCTCGACCCGGAACGTCACCTATTCCTTTTTCTCTAGAGATGCTGCCTGACTCGCTGAGTTACTCCAGCATTTTGTGTCTACCTTCGTTTATAGTCTGCCGTGTTTTGTTCCGTAAGCGAGGCAGTGTGGTCGGACTGCGTGAAGGATGACTGATTTCTTGTGATCTTATCCTGCCTTTAATATTGGCAGCGGTGCACGCACCGATACCGGGACGGTTACTAGATTTTAGTAATCAAAAAAATACCAGCGAGAGCACAAATCAGCTAGTTCCCGGCAGGGCAACCGCAAAATTGCGCTGTAACTGATTTATTATTGTGATCTACTTTGAAAATGAAACTCAAGAGTGCGCAGAGGACTCTTCTCTCTAGCCAAGTGTTTTAAAGCTAGGATCCAGACAGCTTTTGTAAAATTATTAACCTATAAAACCGAATGTATTTTATTCAGAACAGAGTGAACATTTTTATTTTATAAAGCCATTCAGCATTTAAAATTAAATACTATAGGTTCATACAGGACTGAACCAGGTCATACGACTCAACTCGACTACGCCGACCAAGATGCCCTAAGAAAACTAGTCTAATTTCCCCACAATTGACCCATCTCGCTCTAATTCTTCCCTATGCATGTAACTGTCCTAATGTATTTTAAATGGTGCTTTTATTGTAACCACTTCCTCTGACTGCTCCTTCAGTATACCCACTCCACACTGTGTGAAAAAACTTGTTCCGCATACCCACCTCGTCCCGTGTGCCTCTCAGGTTCCTACTGAATATTTCCCCTCTCACGTTGAACCTATGCTGTCTATTTTCTGATTGTTGATGTATGCACCCTATCTATTCCGCTCGTGATTTTATACACCTCTAAAAGACCACCCTTTAGCATCCCGCGCTCCAAGGAATAAAGTCCTAGTCAAAAATCTTTCCGTCCAGCTTTTGAAAACCGGAAAAATTATGATACGGAAATGATAAACCCATCTATAAAAAAGTGTTTCACCATCCCCCCGACATTATGGACACGAGGAAACCTTTCCTCTGAAGGTCCGAGTAAATGTTGGAAATGTCTATGCGATCTGGTTTAATATTTCGTATATAGTCTTTCCAGTTTTGATACATATGTGCTTCTAAGGATAGTCTCTGAACTAACTTTAAGGGTGCTTGCAGTGTAATGGATCAATTTCCTTATCAATTCGGATTTCAACAGCGGGAACTGATGTTTCTCGCCGTTTGACCTTCCGCGGTGGACCGAGCCTAATTCGAACAGGTCCAGGGCGTTAGCTGAACAAACTCAGTCAATGGTTTCCAGCACACGACCATCTGAGATCCCAGGTGCCAGGAATCAATGGCCCATCACCGTACATTAAGCTTCAGTAAAACAAGTCACAGCACCAATTGGTCACGCCTAAACAAGCCCGATCTCTCTTCAGAGCCATTTAACTGTAGCATCTGTGAACGAATTTTTTACTTTGTTGCTTTAATGAGAGGCAAAATAATGCAATAACGTGTCTAATGTATTCCAGATGCGGTTTACTGGCAATTGTTTTCAATCTCCTGGTAAACAGGTACCAGAAAGACGTGAAATGCGAACGCAGAATGATTACACATTTGAAATACTCATATTGCAAGTGCGTGTTTATAGGGGGAAATTCTTCAGCGAAAAAAAAGAAATCGCTGAGTTGCATCTGGTCCATAAAATAAAGCACTGAACAATGTTGGAATCTAAGTGGAAAATAAGCATATTTTCCCCTCGATGTTCTCGGGTTTCGGCTCAGAAAGATGACAACCAGCTCCCCTTAATATATTTTAAACATTTAAAAAATGCATGGCTTAGCAAAAAAAAAAAGCTTGTTGTCCGAGAACATTGTTCTGGATAAACATTGGTCTGGATAGCGCCCCGTAATTTTTAAGGTCAACAACACGAACACGCCACTGTTTACACGTGTTATTTTAGGTTGTGGCTAATTGTGGGGGCTTTAATGTTTCGACTGCATAACATGGACTATGGAGTGCAGGCAGGGAGGAATTCTGGATGTTAGTACAACGAATTAGTTCCTACAGGACAACTCTCCGAATAGTACCGAAGGTCCATACGAACAACATTCTCGCGTTCACCGTGCCTTTTAAAGACCGAACGGCAACGGAGCCAGTTCCCGGTAAACGAAGCAAATTGTACGGATTTCCTTCCGAGCAGCAACTCATAGACGCGGTTCTCGCGGGTCGGCGAATCTCAATATTCGGACGCGAAAATAAAAGTCATCCCCGTCCATAATTAACACGCTGCACATGTATTGTTTCTCCGCATATTAAAACACAAATCTCCTGCACCAGAAGGTGTATTAAAAAAAATAGAACTGAACTGCAATGGATGTAATTGAAGCGGTTAAGATTTTTTTTTAAAAACAGCAAAGGGCCAAGATAGCGAATTCTGTTTTTTCCCCACCGAGACTCTCAGCGAATTTGGGTTCATTCGGGTGTCTTTGAGTCCGATAACGGTTCCTTTGAGAAGTGGTGGAAACGGCATCAAAGGATATCGTTCACTCATATAGTCAATAAACCAGTGACAATCTCACCGGATAATAGAGAGAGGAACGAACAAGTTTGTTAACTGGAGATTTGTTCAAAGTATCCGTTTCACAGTCGTGTTTGTTTTTACAGGAGGGTGGGATTATTCCTATTGATATGGGTAGGCTGGGTCTTTGTTAAAGCTGCCTTAATTCCCATGTCATTTGTTGTGACTGGGATACCCGAGGAAGATCAACAATTACAATAATCTCCCGGTCAGTGTGAAGTGCGGGGGTGCTGCCTTCAAAGTCTTCGCGAAGACACGGAACCGCGAGCGCTAGGCTTTTATTTATAAGATGTGCCAAACAACCGTAATGTGCCTGCAATTTTAGTCCAAAGAGGCAGCTCCGGGCGACAGTGTGGCGTCGCGATTTTCCCAAGTCCTTGTGTTGACAAACTGCAGCGTCGAGTGTGCAAGTCCCGACACAAGACTCATTAATCATCCCCCCAAACTTACCTCCTCGTTCCAGAGATATGCGGGACAAAATTGCCACGGTAGCTCACCGCATTTCGCTTATTCGCTTTAAGACCACTCAGAAAGGTTGGCACTAGATAACTCCATCTTCTTCTTTCCCACAGCTGGGAAACGATTGGGATTAAAAAAAAGATAAATTATATAAATGTCCTAGACTGCAGCAAGGATAACCGACTACAGCTGAGAGCCCCTTTAATGTACGAGTGATGTTTGTACCGAGAGCTCAGATTACAATCGTTCATTTATTTTTGAATACATTCTACCTATGCTCCAGACCCGATTTTTTTTTTCCTCCAGGAAATTTTAATTCCAAATCACTCAATCAAAACATAGATTTGAAAACAAATCTCTGGTTTTTCGTTTGGCTTTCAAGGAAACCGAGTGGTTTCTCGGAGCTTTGCAGAAGCCGTTAAACGTGAGGCTGCATAATGCATCTCTCTGTCGAGCATACCTGGGGGGGGGGGGGGGGGGGGAATGTGGAGATTTTTGATTTGCTAATGTAAACAAACGCAATAAAATTTCTCAGAACGCTAATGAATAGCGATTTTCAGTTTGGGAAATTGCAACGTCGTTTGAAGAGAACAGGGAGTACAAACTGAGCGACTCGCCGACGTTTGGTGCAGCCAACGCCAAGGCTCCGTGGTGGAAGACCGCAGTCTAGGGTCTTTCCGCGGCGGGACATTGGGGCCAGAGTCTGGTGGAGGCATCCCTCAAACAAGGGAATAGATATCATCGTAAATGGCACATGAATGGCAAGGTTGCTTAGTATTAGTGTGTAAGGAGGGAGTGCAGATGCTGGATTAAAGGATAGCTTGCGAACACTACCGAATATAACCCTGATAAATGTATTTTCTCTGAGGATGTCGGGAGAATTTGTATATATATATATATATATATATATATATATATACACACACACACAAATTCTCCCGAATTATATGTATATATATATTTTCCTTTTTGCATTCCAAGAACGGGCTAAAATCCAAGGGAAATGTCCAAAAGTAATTAGGGTGAAAATGAGGGTGAATATATATTTATATTTATTTAATTAACTTAAATTCAGTTTATTTCTGGAAACAAAAGTTAAACCTGCCCAATGTTACATTAGCTCGAGCGAAACTGCAGCGTAGAACATTGATTAAAAAGTATGAGAAATGTTATTCCAAATTCATAACCCAAATTAATATTCAATATAATCTGCTGTGGAATATAAAATATAAATTGTATTCTTAATGGTGTTATAATCCCCAAATCATTCACTAAGTACCATAATGAATATTATTTGACATACTGTATACGGTCGCCTGTTTTTGTTGAGCTTAAATATACAATGGGACATCCGTCTCGAACGCTGTGTTATAGTCCCCACACACAGGGCTCGCTACTCGCATTACAGGCACCCCTATCGGGGAACTCTTTCAAACAGTCTTCGTTGGAGGGTGGCATTCACGTTGAAATATTAACCATCCTGAAGTAACCATTCAATCAAACGACTGGCCACCTATTATTAAGGAAAAATTAAATAAATCGGGTTTCTTTAAATAAAACATAATTAAAGCGCTGACTGTGAAGGTTGCGTCAAAGCAACCGCAAGAAACAACTCGGAAAATCGTGGCAAAGCCACAGAGAAAATAATGTGTTGGAGAAGAAGGTCGAGTTTTAGGAATGACCACAATCGCCTCATTATGAACATTTTCACCCTAATTACTTTTGGACATTTTCCTTGGATTTTAGCCCGTTCTTGGAATGCAAAAAGGAAAATGGTAATTTAATTCGATACATAGGGAGAGGGAGGGAGGGGGGTGGGATACGGATTAAGCGAAAATTAAATGGGCGCCGTCACCAATTGAATCTGACTGATTAGGAACTTCATCCATCATCAGACCGCCAAGGAACTTTCACGTTCAATGTTCTGGACCCACGATCGCAAGCATTCGCCGTCAAGCGAGGAGGGAAGTCTCCTCAAAGACCACTAGGCTCCACGCCACGACTTGCAGTCCAGTGCAACCTTGACCCTGGAACATATGGGACTAAGGGAGAATACGTGTTCGGCACGGACGAGAAGGGTCGAGATGGCCTGTTTCCGTGCTGTAATTGTTATATGGTTATATAGGAAAGGTATGAAAAGCAATGGGGGAAGAATAAAAAAAATTCTAATTTCATATCAGGATGCAAATGTGTTCAAATGGACTGTGAAATTGCTAGCGCGAATACTATTGCTTATCAACCCTCTACTAATGTTATGGCAATATTAGTTTATTACTAAAATAAAAAGTGTTGGTGGAACTCAACGGGCCAGGCAGCATTCTTCAGAGGGATCTCGACCTAAAACACCGCCTGTCCATTCTCTCCACAGATGCCGAATTCCTCCAGCACTTTGTGTTTTACTCCATTTATCACTGTCTGCAATTTCTTGTGTCTCTATGGGAGTTTATGAGCCATAGTCATACAGTGTGGAAGCAGACCCTTCGGCCCAACTTTCCCACGCCGCCCAACAAGCCGACCTACACTAGTCCCACCTGCCTGCGTTTGGCCCATATCCCTCTAAACCTATCATATCCACGTACCTGTCTAAATGTTTCTTAAACGTTGTCGGGTTATTTAACATAGGCATGTTACTTTTACAACAGGCCCCTATTACTGTGAGGATTAAAGTGGTTCCCGACAGGACAGGAAGGGTGAGACAGCCAAGACGTCTAGTCTTTCCATAAAGGGCTGGAGTGTTTTGATGAGCCGATATCCAGCTCATTTTATTCAATAACATCCCAGACGAATAGCAAAGGAAAGACTTGGCTGCTGGAAATCTGAAATCTTGAACTCTCTCCCTGACACATTCTCAAAGACTGCTGCCGACTGCGTGCAAGAAGGCAGCTAACAACCATGTTCTCAAGGCCAATCAAATGCTGATTCAGTTAACGACGTCCACATCCTTCGAACAAAAACCGACACGACTGCAAATAGGCAGTAAGTCAGACAGCATCTGGAGAGAGAGAAGAGAACGTCGACAGATTCTCTCTCTTTACCCGCGAGGTATTTTCTGCAGCTGTAAATATTTGGCGAAAAATATGAACTGCATTGAAACACTAGTGTTCTCGTATTGAATATCATCAGCGACTTAAATTAAATCATTCAATAACTATTCCGATTCATACTACTCAACATGTCTGAACTATAAAAAAAGTTACATTTCTTGCGTGGTGTTGCCCTGAACCACTTCTAGTCAGTGGACAAATAAGATATAGGATTCCAAAATATGGTGGAATCTCAGGTGGAAATGTGTCATTGTGTTTTTATACCTGACCAAAATTTCCTTCAATTCTGTTGATTATTACGCGCCTTTGCATGATGTTAATTATATACTCACTTTCTGTTAAAAATGCTCGTCAAAATGGTATTTTAAGAAGGAGAGGAAACGAGGTCTATTTGGGCATTTCTTTGATAGTAAATATGTTCAAAGTCATAAAGCATGTACAACCGGCCTTTTCACCCAATATGTGCCAGCCACCAAGTACCCAACAAATACTAGTCCGGTTTACCACCACTCAGCCTATTGCCCTCTAATTGGTGCTTCAAAAGTTTGCGCCTCCACCGCGTAGACAGTGGTAGTGGCGGACTGGCCTGGGTATCAGCTTGCCCGATGGCAAGTGGGCCCCTGATGAAGTGATAGCAAGTGATGGCAATTGGGCCCCTGTTAAATGATAGCATTGTAGTTGTGGCCCCTTTGTCTCCTGGCAACCAGTATTTTTAGACACAGTCCGCCACTGGACAGTGGTCCCGATTTCAATCGGCCACTTGATGACGGTGGTGCGATTTGTCGAGCCGCTGCGCCTCAGAGCCAGCCATCTGTCTGATGTCTCGACCCGAAACGTCACCTATTCCTTTTCTCCAGAGATGTTGTCTGACCCGCTGAGTTACTCCAGCATTGTGTGTCTACCTTCAGGTTCAATCCTGACTTCGGGTGCTGTCTGTGTGGAGTTTGTACATTCTTCCCGTGATCGCGTGGATCCCACATCCCAAAGTTGTGTGTGGGATTGGTGGTCAGTATGAATTCGATGGGCCAAAGGTCCTGTTTCCATGCTGTCGATGGGCCAAAGGTCCTCGAAATCGCTTCTAACTGCATTATTCTTTAAAAATTATGTTTTCTGGTTTTATGCACCTGCTGAAAATTTTTTCTCACCATCTATCAAATGTCCCTCATAATTCTGATCATCTCAGTCAGGTCTCCTTTCACCCACTCGTTCCTGGCCCCGCTGTTCCAAGGAGAACAAAAATAGTCACTCCTTACAACTGAAACACTCTATTCCAGGCGACATTCTGGAGAAATAACAAACACGGTGGCGCAGCGGTAGAGTTGCTGCCTCACAGCGCCAGAGACCCCGGTATGATCCTGGCTACGGGTGCCATCTGTACGGAGTTTGCATGTTCTCCCTGTGATCGCATGCCTCCAGGCACTCCGGTTTCCATCTACCTTCCAAAGACGTGCGGGTTTGTAGGTTAATTGGCTTGTGTAAATTGTCCCCCGAGTGCAGGGTAGAACTGGTGTGCAGGGTGATTGTTGGTCTGTGTGCCGAAAGACCTGTTTCCACGTTGTGTCTCTAAACCTGCTGGAGGCCAGCCGGCATCTGTAGAGATAAGTGGACAGCCCAGGTTTTGGGTCAGGATCCCTTCATCTTGATTGAAAGTGTAGTAGGGTGATGGCTAGTGTAAAGAGGTGAGAAGGGACAGTGGGGCCTAAGCTG
Organism: Leucoraja erinaceus; assembly: GCF_028641065.1. Taxonomy (NCBI): domain Eukaryota; kingdom Metazoa; phylum Chordata; class Chondrichthyes; order Rajiformes; family Rajidae; genus Leucoraja; species Leucoraja erinaceus. The sequence continues at coordinate 24,720,022 of NC_073379.1, read as the reverse complement.
GCAGGTGATTTGGATCTAGGTGAGGGGAGTGGGGTGTTGAACAGCAGGAGGAATCGGGTGGTGGGGTGGAAATAGTGACAGAGACAGGGAGGTGATTTACAGACCGGGGAATTACAAACCAGTTAGTCTAACATCGGTAGTGGGGAATCTGCTAGAATCAGTTATTAAAGATGGGTTACAGCACATTTGGAAAGTGGTGAAATCATTGGACAAAGTCAGCATGGATTTACGAAAGGTAAATCATGTCTGGCGAATCTTATAGAATTTTTCGAGGATGTAACTAGTAGAGTGGATAAGGGAGAACTAGTGGGTGTGTTATATCTGGACTTTCAGAAGGCTTTCGACAAGGTCCCACATAAGAGATTAGTATACAAACGTAAAGCACACGGTATTGGGGGTTCAGTATTGATGTGGATAGAGAACTGGCTGGCAAACAGGAAGCAAAGAGTAGGAGTAAACGGGTCCTTTTCACAATGGCAGGCAGTGACTAGTGGGGTACCGCAAGGCTCAGTTCTGGGACCCCAGCTATTTACGATATATATTAATGATTTGGACGAGGGAATTGAATGCAACATCTCCAAGTTTGCGGATGACACGAAGCTGGGGGGCAGTGTTAGCTGTGAGGAGGATGCTAGGAGGCTGCAAGGTGACTTGGATAGGCTGGGTGAGTGGGTAAATGCATGGCAGATGCAGTATAATGTGGATAAATGTGAGGTTATCCACTTTGGTGGTAAAAAGTTACTATTATCTGAATGGTGGCCGATTAGGAAAGGGGGAGATGCAACGAGACGTGGGTGTCATGATACACCAGTCATTAAAAGTAGGTATGCAGGTGCCGCAGGCAGTGAAGAAGGCGAATGGCATGTTAGCATTCATAGCAAAAGGATTTGAGTATAGGAGCAGGGAGGTTCTACTGCAGTTGTACAGGGTCTTGGTGAGACCACACCTGGAGGATTGCGTACAGTTTTGGTCTCCTAATCTGAGGAAATACATTCTTGCCATAGAGGGAGTACAGAGAAGGTTCACCAGACTGATTCCTGGGATGTCAGGAATTTCATATGAAGAAAGATTGGATAGACTCGGTTTGCACTCGCTAGAATTTAGAAGATTGAGGGGGGGGATCTTATAGAAACTTACAAAATTCTTAAGGGGTTGGACAGGCTAGATGCAGGAATATTGTTTCCGATGTTGGGGAAGTCCAGAACAAGGGGTCACAGTTTAAGGATAAGGGGGTAATTTTTTAGGACCGAGATGAGGAAAACATTTTTCACACAGAGAGTGGTGAATCTCTGGAATTCTCTGCTGCAGAAGGTAGTTGAGGCCAGTTCATTGGCTATATTTAAGAGGCAGTTAGATGTGGCCCTTGTGGCTAAGGGGATCAGAGGGTATGGAGAGAAGGCAGGTACAGGATACTGAGTTGGATGATCAACCATGATCATATTGAATGGCGGTGCAGGCTCGAAGGGCCGAATGGCCTACTCCTGCACCTATTTTCTATGTTTCTATGTGATAGGTGAAGGCAGCAAAGGGCTGCAGATGATGGAATCTGATAGCAAAGGAAGGTTTAGTAACGTTTCTTATTGTCATGTGTACTAAGGTGCAGTGAAAAGCTTTTGTGTTGCGTACTATCCAGTCAACGAAAAATACTACACATGATTACAATCTAGCCAACCACAGTGTACAGATACAGTGTAAGGGGAATAATGCAGACTGCAGTGAAATCCGTTTAAAGATAGTCTGAAGGTCTCCAATGATGTAGATGGTAGGTCAGGATAGGTCTCTAGTTGGTGATAAGATGCTTCAGTTGCCAGATTACAGCTGGAAAGAAACTATCCCTGAATCGGGAGATGTGCATTTTCACATTTCTGTACTTCTTGCTTGATGGGAGAGGGGAGATGAGGGAGTGACTGGGGAGATACTGGTCCTTGATTATGCTGGTGGCCTTGCCGAGGCAACGCGAAGTGTAGATGGTCTGGGCTATGCTCACAATTCTCTGCAATATCTTGTGGTCTTGGTTGGAGCTGTTCCCAAACCATGCTGTGAAGCATCCCAATAATATACTTCCTACGGTGCATCTGCAGAAGTTGGTTAAAGGTGCAACCAAATAAGGGTGACAAGGTGGGTAGGTGATAAGGGGAAGATGGACGAACCCAGTGGGACAACTGTGTAATTGATGTCCGTGACATCTCAGTTCGGGACCCTCAGACTCCTTGATTAGTACGGGTGTCAGAGGTTATGGGAAGAAGGCAGGAGAATGGGGTTAGGAGCAAGAGATAAATCATCCATGATTGAATGGCGGAGTAGACTTGATGGGTCGAATAGCATAATTCTACTTCTATTCCTTATGACCTTATGATTCAGAAATCTGAAAAAGTGTCCTGGCCCAAAATGTTGTCTGACCATTCCCTCCACAGATGCTGCCTGACCCACTGAGTTCCTCCAGCACTTTGCTTTTTTGCACAGTCTTAGTGATCTTGCTTTTTAATCTGTTACCGAGCTCCCTAAATCCAAGTTGCGTTAATCTCTCTTTTTACCCTTCATTAGAACCAAACCAAACTACAACCTCTGATTGATTACTGTGTTCCCTTAGGATGCCCTGCAACTATTCAGAGTCGCACAGCACAGAAATAAAGTCATACAGCACAGAAACAGGCCATTCAGCCCACGGGCAGAAATCACTATCAAAACATGGGGGGGAAACAATTTCTAGGTGGTCGCACGCATATGCGAATGCGCACATACATGCGAGGCTTCGGCCGTGGGCCCTGTGAATGGTAATATCGGGAACTGACCTGGTTGTTGACAGACTCCGAACTCCAGCAACAGCAACATCGTCCACCCCGAATCGGGGGTTTCAATCGGCCCGTTTGTGGGGCCTTTCATCGCCTGGCGCGGCTTAAAACCGGCCGTGGGATCTTCCATCGCCCGGCGGCGCTTCACCATTGGGAGCTTTGACGCAGCAATTTAACCGTGGGGCGATTTAAGATCCCGCGGCCGATTTTAAGCCGCACTGGGCCGGGCGATGAAAGGCCCCGTGAACAGGCCGATTCAAAGATCTTTGATCCACCAGGACGTCTCCCTCCTCCAATCACTGCTCTCTATCCTCAGTCCCACGCCCCTACTTCTGCCTCTGGCCGACACCTCCCTCCTCCAATCATGCCGCTGAACCATCCTGCCTGTTCCCCCACTGCCTGCTGACCAACGTCTCTCTCGTACAATCGGCACCCTCGATCATCAGTCCCACCCCCACTGTCTCGTTTAAAGCAGAGATTTTAAAGTTTTTTCACCAAATTTCAAAATCCGGATTACAAAACATGGGGGTGATTATCCCCCACCTCTCAAAACATTGAGGGGTTTGCCACCCCCCCCCCGGGATTTCTGCCCATGATTCAGCCCAACTCATCTATGTTGATCAAGATGCCCCATTTAGGCTAGTCCCATTTGTGTAGGAAGGAACTGCAGATGTTTGTTTATACCGAAGATAGACAGAGAATGCTGGAGAAACTCTGCGGGACAGGCAGCATCTCTGGACAGAAGGAATGTCTGCATTTGGCTCATATTCCTCCAAACCTTTCCTATCCGTTTATCTGTCCATTAATCTGGGACATTCATAGATATGAGACTACATTTTCAGCTCCTTTAAAGCTACTGCAAGTCATATTTGAAAACCATAAAAAATAACTGCACTAATAGGAAAATAAAACAAGAAATGGTATTAAAAATGCCCAAGAGCACATTGGTTAGGCCTATTCAGAGTTCCAATAAAACAAATATATAAATCATAAATATGGTTTTTTCAATAAATGTATTATGATATAATTGAGAGAAACTGGCTGTTTTATTATTACAGCTGAAAATGTTTATCATCGGAAACAATCTTTTTTTAAATAAGCGTGCCCAATCATCCAGAGAGTTGTTAAACAAAATTACTGAAAATAAATGAATGGAATCAATAACTTACCGGAAATTATTCTGTGTTACAATGAACTAACTATATTTTGGTTGTAAAAGTCAGAAAGTTAATATTAGAATTAAGTCCCTGATCAAAGACCAGACAGCTCTGCATAAGAGCAGAACATTTTGGCGATATTCAGTAAACCAGCCCGTGTCTGTGGAGAGAGATAGTTCATATTTCAAGTCAATTGTCTTTTATTAGAACTTTTTTTTTGGCTGTGTTTTGCTTTTAGTTCAGATTTCCAGTACCTAGTTTTTTGCTTTCCAAATTTTAACTCCTTTCCCACTCACTTCATTATCCTTAGTTCAGTTTTATTTTAGAGATACAGCGCGGAAACAGGCCTTTTGGCCCACTGAGTCTGCCTCGACTAGCGATCACTATCTTAAACACTTGGAACAGTTTACAATTTTTACCAAAGCCAATTAACCTACAAACCTGTACGCCTTTGGGATGTGGGAGGAAACATTTGCACCCAGAGAAAACCCACGCTGACACAGGAAGAACGTACTAACTCCATAGACAGCATCCATAGCCAGGATTGATCCCGAGTCACTGGTGCTGTAAGGCAACAACTCTACCGCTGCACCACTGTGCCACCCCAATATTGTCTTGCAATAGATTTCATTTTAACCCCTGAACCAAGTCCCTCTCAAATGCTAGGACTGAGTCTGCTGCCTTACTGCACCAGTACTATCCAAAACCTAACTACCCATCTCCTTGTTCTTCTGACTGAAGCAACCAAAACCTTCCCCTTCAATGCAAAATAAAACTGCAGAAGACAGCCATTTTGATTGCAGCATCTAAAATTGAGAGAATGATGTTTGGAACTATGACTCGCAATGCAAAAAGATATTGGAAATCAAAATGTCGGACAAGGGTTTAAGGCCAAGGGTGAAAGATTTAATCGGAACCTGAGGGATAAGTTTTTATTTTTACACAAAGGGTGCTAGGTGTATGGAACTAGTTGGCGGAGGATGTAGTTGAGGCAGGTACTATCGCAACGCTGAAGAAACATCTAGACAGGTACATGGTTAGTACAGGTTTAAAGGGATATGGACCAGAGGCAGGTGGGACTAGTGCATATGGGGCATGTTGGTCAGTGTTGGTAAGTTGTGCTGAAGGGCCATGCTGAATGACTCTATGACTTCATAGCTATACAAAACATATTGAAGACCAGGAATTGGCCAATCAGTGATCATTCACCATTCAAGTCAGCCTCAACATCACTTTCTTGCTCTTTCCCCCATACCCCTCATCCTCTTGTTGACATATCTGTCAATCTCTGCCTTGGATATATTCAAAATGTTGAAATAAGGAACTGCAGACTAGTTTACATAAAAAAACACAAAATGCTGGAGTAATTCAGCAAGTCAGACAGCATCCCAAAAGAACATGGATAGGTGATGTTTCGGGTCGAGACCCTTCTTCGGAGTAAGTCAAGTTTAAACAAGGGTCCTGACTCAAAATATCCCCTATCCATATCCTCCAGGGATGCTGCCTGACCCACAGTTACTCCAACAGTTGGTGTACATCTCGGCTCAATCAGCCTAGACCTACATGATCTCCTGGTTGCTAAACATTAACTCCCCCTTCCATTCGCATACTGAGCTTTCTGTCCTCATCCTCTTCCAGTCAGAGTGAGGCCCAATTGGAGGAACAGCACCTCATATTTCGCTTGGGCAGCTTACATCCCAGCAGTATGAACATTGACTTCTCCAACTTAGTAAACCTTGCTTTGACTCTCTCTCTCCATTCCTCGCCCACTCTAGTTGTCCGGCCAGTCTGACTGTCATCCTGATTAAACTTGATCTTTATATGCTTCGTTGTCATCTTCCCCTAGCTAACAATGATGAATTTTAAGGAATCATGATCCTCATGAATATCTTTCAATCGAAAATGCCTATAGTTCCAACCTTCAAAAAGAAAGACTCAGCAGTCTCCTAGTCAATCGGCTTCTCAAAAATTTGCTTCAGGAAGGTCACCTTTCATTTTTCCAAAGGGAATGCTTCCCCTTTATACCTGGAATGAGCCAAGTGAACCTTCTCTGCATTTGCTAAATTAGGGCAGCACAATGGCACAGCTGCTGCCTCACAGCGTCAGACACCCGGGTTTGATCTTGACTTCAGGTGCTGTCTGTGTGGAGTTTGCATGTTCTCCCCGTCTCCACGTTGGTTTCTTCCGGGTGTTCCTGTCTCCAGGCACATTCCATGGATGGCGGGATCGTAGGTTATTATTTGGCCTCTGTAAGCTATAGTGCGTGTAGGGCGTGGATGCGATAGTGGAAAATTAATGTGAATGGGTGATCGATGGCCGCTATGATATGGCAAATTGCCTATTTCCATGCTGTACCTCTAAACTAAACAACTAATTTATGTACCAGAATATTCAGATATCTTTAGTCAGTGAAGAACAGCAGACCCTATGCCCATGCCAATTGTTAAGTACCCATCCATATTAATCTCATTTATCAGCCCTTGGTCCGTAGCTTTCTTTGCCTCTGCAATTCAAGTGCATCCAAATATGTAAACATTGTACTTACCTGCCTCCACCACCATCTCAGACGCTTAGAGTACAGAGTGAAAAGATTCTTCCTCAGATCCCCTCCAGCCTACTTACTTTGGTGGGGGATGGGTATGAGGGGGCCAAATGTTCTCACTACCCACCTTCTCCATCATAATTTTGTATACCTGCATCAGGTGTGGCCTCTGCCACCTCTGCTCCAAGGAAAACAAATCCAGTCTATCCATTGGAGTGGCACAGTGGCACAGCGGTAGGTTTGCTGCCTTATAGCACCAGAGACACGGGTTCAATCCCGACTATGGGTGCTGTATGGAGTTTGTTAGTTCTCCCTGTGACTGCCTAGGTTTTCTCCCGGTGCTCCAGTTTAGTCCCACATTCCAAAGATGTGCGGCTATGTAGGTTAATTGGCTTCTGGAAATTTTATCTGGTGTGTAGGGAAGAACTAGTGAAAGGGAGAATCGCTGGTTGGTGCGGTGGGCCAAAGGGCCCGTTTCAACGCTGTATCCCTAAACTAAATTGAAACATTCCTGCTGCACGATCTCAAATTCACAAGTAATAGGAGTAAAATTTGGCCATTCGGTCCATCGAGTCTACGCCACCATTCTGCCTCCTAATCCCATTTTACTGCCTTCTCCCCATAAACCTTGACACCCGTTTTAATCAAGCATTTGTCCATCTCTGCTTTAAAAACATCCACTGACATGGCCTCCACAGCCATCTGTGGCAATGAGTTCCACCAAATAACTCCCCTCAGACTAAAGATGTTCTTCCTCACCTCCTTTCTACAAGCGCCCTTTAATTCTGCGGCTTTGACCTATGGTCCTAGACTCACCAGTGGAAACATCCTTTCCACAGCCAATCTATCTATGCCTTTCACTATTCTGTAAATTTCAATGAGGTTCCCCTGAACCTTCTAAACTCCAGCGAGTAGAGGGCCAGTGCTGTTAAGTGCTCATCATATGCTAACCCACTAATTCCTGGAATCATTCTTGTAAACCTCCTCTGGATCCTCTCCATAACCAGCACATCCTTGCTCAGATATGTGGCCACAATTTACTCACAGTACTCCAATTGCGGCCTGACTAGCACCTTCGATTTCTGCATTCTCTCTCCATTATTACCAAAAATGCACGACTCCGCACTTTGTTACACTGAATTTCATCTGCCATTTCTTTGCCCACTCTTCTACCCTATCCAAGTCCTTCTGCAGTGTCCTTGGTTCCTCTACACTGCTTGCCCCTCCACCTGTCTTAGCATCATCTGCAAACTTGGCCACAAAGCCTTCAATCCCCTTATCCAAATCATTAAAACACAATCTTCAATATACAGCTTGAAGAGAAGGTGCCCCAGCACCGACCTTTGCAGAACTCCACTAGTCATTGGCAGCCAACCTGAAAAAGCACCTTTTATTGTAACTCTTTGCCTTCTGCCATCCAGCCAACCCGCTATCCATGCTAGTATCTTCCCTTTAATACCATGGGCTCTTATCTTCCCTAGCAGCCTGGCGTGCGGCACCTTATCGAAAACCTTCTGAAAATCTAGGTAAATATCATCTACATCTTATCTGTCCTGCTATTAAATTCCTACACATCCTACGTATGGTGTAGAAATGAAAACTGCATACAATCTTCCAGCCTGTGATCCAAGTAACATTTTGTAAAGTTGTACCATGACCTCCAAGGTCCTATACTCAATATTCACCTGATATATTTTTCATCACCTTATCCACAATGTAGGACCCAGGCATCTAGTTAATAAGATAATACAATCTTCTTTGCCCTATTATTCTTTGCTCAATGTTAAATTAGTCTCCCCTTGTCCTTGAACCATCTTTTATGGGAAAATGTAGTTAGACTTCAGCATGAAGAATTATCCCGACCCGATACATTGTCTTTCCATTTCCCTCCACTAATGATGCCTTACTTGCTGAGTTCCCCCAGCACGTTGGGTTTTTTTTTGCAGATGAGAACAGTTTCCTTTTATTTACTCGAAGGTTAAACTAGTAAATACAAAAGTTTTCCTTCTGGCTATCACTTTACAATTAAAGTTTCTTGGTTCTCATCTCCTCACAGAAAAGGCTTCTATCGAAACTGATTAATGACCTATTTCACATTCCCTTTCAAAATCATCTTTACTCCCAAGAGAACTCCATACTGTTCAACATTGAAAACTGTAGTGTGTGTGTGTGTGTGTGTGTGTGCGTGTGTGTGTGCGTGATTTTCTGTGATTTTTCACAGAATTCACAGACATTTTTACATATTCCGATTTACCCCATGATCTCAAAAAAGATTTATCCATCTTACTGCTCTTCAAGAGCTCCAACACCAGCTCCTCCTTGAGATTCTTTCAGAATATTCTAAGAACTACAATAAACTCAGTGGGCTGAATGCTTTATTTCAACATTAGAAATAAATGTGAAAGATAGCTGGGAATTGAAGGCATTAATAGAAAATAGACCCGTAATTACAAGGAGGAAAAAGACTCAAAGAACAGCTTTTAACTCCACTCCAGTTTAAAAGGAATCACAAACTGACCATCACTTCCGACATTAAACATGCTTAAGTGATGGGAAGAAAATATCTTTACAGTGGGAAAATTTACGCTGCATTCCTGAACTATTTGGTATGCCTTTCTTCAGAGACCCTCTGCTTCTTGTACGAGATTCGCTAAGCTCAGATTTCCTGTTATTAGCAAGATTATGGCCATTGCATGGCACACAATAAAAGGCTGCACGAGGATTACTTAATCATAATAGATCATCTTTGGTTTTGAGCAAGAAGACACAATCGTGCTCAGCCCGACAAGTAATAAAATTCCACCCAAGAGACTGTGGAGCATCTTTTCTGTCTTTTGTTAAAACCATTAATTGGGCAAGATCTTCAAACATTTTGTCAAAGTCATTTTCCCTGAATGTTCAAGTTCAAAAGCAACTTGAATTCCTTTGTAAGCATTCAGAAATTAATCTATTTCTGGTGTCATCAGATTATAGAATGAGGCCATTTGGCCCACTGAGTCCACATTCGAATGTCAAGAATGTCCAATTGCCACAACTAGTAAATCATAAGATGTAGGAGGAGAATTAGGCCATTTGGCGTATCAAGTCTGCTTCGTTATTTGATCATGACTGATCTACTTTACCCTCTCAACCTCATTCTCCTGCCTTTTCCCCATAACTTTGGACGCCCCTACTAATCAAGAACTTATCAATCTCCACTTTAAAAATACCCAATGACCTCGCCTCCACAACCGTCTGTGGCAATGAACTCCACAGAATCACCACACTCTTTGACTATTGAAATTCCTCCTCATCTCCATTCTAAAGGTACGTCCTTTTATTCTGAGGCTGCGCCCACTGGTCCTAAACTTTCCCACTAGTAGGAAACACCCCACTCCACATCCACTCCATCTAGGTCACCAGTGTGGGATTTTAAAAATACAGTTGTAAACCAGATCTCAAATTCAGTTTATATTCAGACAAAAATCACATTTGTCCTGCCACTAGCAATCACTGTAACATATGCACATTGATTGCTCTCTAGATTTCCCGCATAATTAGTCAAAGTTTTCCACTTACCATTATTTTCAGCTAAGCTATGAAACATCACATTTGCTGTATAATTGAAAATGCACAGATTGAAAAGCATTGCAGCATTGCATCTTCTGGCAATGCTTTAAAGTTGTCTGTTGATAAACGCAACACTGTTAAATTCTACTTAAATGGTGAGCACACTCAAAGTTAAAATTATGCACAATTGATTAAATGTAAAAATGTCAACAGAAAATAAAAAAAATGCTCAAAACATTCCAATAAAATGAACACAATAGCTATCAGTAGAGAAATATAAAATGAAGACAGAAAATAGTTCATAAAAATTTTTAATTAAAAATTAATTTGTTCAGTAAAAAAAGAAACATCTCCACACTGTAGTCACAATATTTGAATTCTGAAGTAGGCCTGTAGTTGGAAAATGAAGTCTGAGATCAGGGTCCCCATACTATATATTTTCATTCAAATTTTTGCGGGAAAAGTGCCATTTAGAGCTTGACGGGTAGCATCTAATTTTCAGATCTGTTGGTTCACCAGCTGCTGTTCATGTCACGAAAGTATAAAATGAATTCACAGGCATTTATCAACTTTCAAAATAAAGACAAATTTTACATTTGCAACCAGGACTTTACATATACTGAGACATGTACATAATAAATCCCTTCTTATATGATTGATCGAATTAAAATAGGCAACAAATCCTTTCTATAAAGTTGATTACAACCAACCCCTTGCTAGTTTAAATTATTGCAGGATGCTAGTAGCAGAAAAAAATTACAACCTTATTCTTTTTAAACACAATTTTTTTTTTCTACTTCACTTCTTACAAAAGTACAAATTTCTTGTGTTTACTACCTTATAAATGTCCTCCAACTTATGTTATAAAGGTAGAAAATTATAAGCAGGCTGTCCCGGAATGGAAATCCTTCAGCAAAATCTTCTGCTAAACATTACTTTGACAACCATGTGGAAAAATATGCTTCCGAGGAACCAAGATAAAGTGGATTCATGGCCCCAAAACAGTCCGTCCAACACTGGTGTTTTCTTTTGTCACATCTGGGTCCACTGCAGAGTAATCGGCAGAGACTGCTTGTCACGTTTACCAGTAGTTCTGTGAACAATGTTTCATGCAACCAGAAAAATAGAAAACAAACTGGATGGGACTTGCTGAATTTGACCTTACTGGTAATGAACAACTGATCTATGCTAAGATTGTACAAAATCTATCAAAAGATTATTTTTCAAAATACACTTACTCAATGATAAATAAACGTATATTAAAAGACACTAACCTAAGAAGGGATTCCCCCCCCCCCCCCCCCTTCCCTTTTACTTTGCACTGAATGGCAAGATTTTCAGAACGTTGCTATCTGTATTAATATGATACATCAAATTCAGGCAGCAAATCTTTGTTCAAAACAGAATTCTCCTACAATTAAACCAAAATAAATGTATTTTATTTTTAAAGTCTGTAAACAGTACTGAGCTCATCCTATGTTTGAATGCAAATGTGTCTATATTGAAGTTGAAAGTCAACTTGCATTTTGGAACACGTTTTTGTTTTTAAACTAAACATGCTCCAGTTTATATCTTGGAACAGAAAGCACATATTTTCTGCTTACATTCAACAGTCTTTTTGCATTTCTACATCGTAGATATAAAATCTAGAATCAAGTTTCAGTTCAAAGGAGGAAACAAAGTTGGCTCAGAGTGTGTTTCAACACACATCACCTACCAGAGGGATTTGACAAACCAGATCTTGGTCCATTGCTAAAAGAGACCAAGACAACACTACTCCATGGACATTAGCACATAGCAAATTCCTTGTATGTTTACATACTTGGCTAATAAATTAATTACAATTTAGGGTTGGATTTTTAGTTTGGGCAACCAACTGCCCGATACTATACACAGTCCATCACCGATTTTTCCAGCACCCTGGTTTCAGAGTCTTCCTGGATCACGTTTTGCCGGACCAACAGAGGTCACTGCCTCAGAGTGGTGTCCAGTGGGGACTGAGATACCTGAGATCGAGATACTGGCCATAGTCGGCCTTGCAAGTCAGCTAATGGACTTAGGCCGGGCCAGACTTTCAGAGCCCTGGCTGAAGGGCGCAAATTCGGACTGCCAATTGGTGCAGAAGTCTCGATGAGGTCGAGATTTACAGCCTTATCCGGCCTAAACACCACATTTTCAAGGGGGGGGGGCACACACACTTCCAAAGTGGGGTGGGGATAGGGTAAATTCAAGTACCTCTTGTGATTTTGTCTGGATTAAAGCAAGCGCCGGACCATCAGTTGCTGGAAAATCAGTGGTGGCCTCTTCCTCGCTTACCTCAACTGATCCTGATCCTTCACATTCCCAATCCTCCCAAATCTTCTCCTTGTCTCCTCACCTCCTCCTTTCAAACACCTGCATCCCTTCCCATGACCATCAATCAGTAATTTTAACTTCTGATAGAAGGGAATCAAGAATTACAGGAATTGGTGCAGGAAAGTAGAGTCACGATAAAGCATCAGTCATAATCTTATTGAGTGGTCCAACGAGTTCAAGGGGGGTGAATGGTGTGATACTGCTATTCTGTTGGTTCACATGCTTGATCAATGGTGTTTTATCATTAATTTTTTTATTATTATTAATGTTTAGTGTTTTCTGAGTCATTCGTAACTGCCACTGTATGTCATCTTGTTACTTGTGGGCGGAGCACCAAGGCAAATTCCTTGTATGTGAATACTTGGCCAATAAACTTACTTACTTATTCATGTTCTCCCTTGCACACTGCCATTTAATCCACACCGACCTTCAACTGCACTGTACAGTACATACCATTTTGCTGGCCTCTGCTCTCTGTCTGCTATCCCACTCCCACCAACCTTCACCATCCTTGACCAACTGGAAAACTGTTCAACCTATATTGCTTCCACTAGAACCATGGTTGCCACCCCCGAACATCAGTATTCGACCTGCTGCAAAGAGATATTACTTGCACTTACTCTCATTCAAAAGAATGAGCTAAAAGTCAAAGTTAGTGTCCATTTGCTCACTGCAACATAATAAAGAATGGGGCGTATACATTACATTTGCAAGACAAAATAAAAAAGGTCCTCCACCAACCTTTGGTATAATACTGCTCTGGCAGTAAAGCTCCAAACACCATGTCCTGGAAAGCCACCCTTCAATGAAAGCAAACATAAGTGACAAAAGTCACCTTTGCCGACAGTGCATCAGCGGAACCATTTCCCATCTGAGGAAGATGATTCCTCACAGCACAAGAGAATGTACCACCGTCACTGAGACTTTAGAGATACAGTGTGGGAACAAACCCGTGTTGAGGGAGGAAACCAGAGCACCCACGCAGTCACAGGGAGAACGTACAAATCCGTACAGACAGCACTCGTGGTCAGGATCGAATCCGGGTCTCTGGCGCTGGAAGGCAGCAACTCCACCACTGTGCTACTGTGCCACCAAATTCATTGGCATGTAAGTGAAGCAAGTTTAGTGTCTCCTGCAGGCCAACGGCAGCAGCATTAAGCTGCTTATTATATTCAGTCAGATTTGGTTGGTGGGCTTTGTCCATTGCATGGCTAATGCCAGATTTCCAACAAAGTCACTGAGTTGTCCCACAGCAAGGGATGACCAGGCAGGCTGAGGAAACTATTCAAGGAAGTTCTCAAAGCCTCCTTGGAAAATGTGCAATGTCCTCACTGAATCACGAGAATGATTACAAATATAGGAGGAGCTTCTGGAATGGCATTGAGAACCTCATCCATTTGACAGGTGCACAGAGAGAAGCAGGAAGTTCACTGGAATTAGATTAGATTAGATTAGATTCCTTTATTGTCACTGGAATTTAGAAGGATGAGAGGGTATCTTATACAAACAATCTTATACAATTCTTAAGGGATTGGACAGGCTAGATGCAGGAAAAATGTTCACTATGTTGGGAGAGTCCAGAATCAGGGGTCAGTTTAAGAATAAGGGGTAGACCATTTAGGACGGAGATAAGGAAAAACGTTTTCAACCCGAGTTGTGAATCTGTGGTATTCTGCCACAGGAGGCAGTGGAGGCCAATTCACTAGATATTTTCAAGAGAGAGTTAGATACTCTTAGGGCTAATGGAATCAAGTGATATGGGGAGAAGGCAGGAACGGGGTACTGATTTAGGATGATCAGCCATTATCATATTGAATGGCGGTGCTGGATCGAAGGGCCGAATGGCCTACTCCACCTATTTTTACACCTATGTTTTTATGTGTACACTGCCTATCAAACCACCTGCCTTGCCCTCCCATTTGCCTCCAGTTTCACCCGTGGCAGACACTGCATGTCCTGCACCAACTTCATCACCTACCTCAGCACTCACTGATCTGGAATGGAAGCAAGTTATCCCAAGGGATTTCCGGAGAGAAAAAGAGGGGTGAAGAGATAAAACAGGAGCTCCATTGCTAATACAAGGCATTCTGAGTTTAGTGTTTTGGGCAAAGGGGTTAAACAAGTGAATTTTACACATATTTTCCTTGGTGACTTCTTTAGACTTCAGAGATACAGCGCGGAAACAGGCTCATCGAGTCCACGCCGTCCAACAATCACCCAGTACACCAACACTATCCTACAGGCTGGGGACAATTTTTTTACCAAAGCAAATTAACCTGCACGCCTTTGGAATGTGGGAGGAAACCGGAGAAAACCCACGTGGTCGTAGGGAGAACACAGAAACTCCGTACAGAGAACATCCATAGTCAGGATCAAAACCGGGTGTCTGACACTATGAGGCAGCATCTCTACAGCTGTGCCACTGTGCTGCCCTCAGGCTAATTACTTTATGTCAGTTGACACCCACTGCATTAGTCCATCAATTTAACGTGCATGGCTCTGATAACGGCAGATAGACTACTTCACAGGTTTGAACTTTTCCCGTATTCCTGCATTGATTTCCCATTTATCAAAGTGAGAATGCTAAGCTCATGGTAAATTGAAGTAATTATGCATCATGGACCTATTTCCCCAAGCGAAGGATGATACTGTCAGAAGATACCCCACGTAAAACCCACATTCAGGAAACCATTCTTTTACTTGTCCACGTCTGCATCTTTCATGCATCAAAACATTAATCAACTTCAATCTGTAAAGTGTATTGATAAGTGCTCCAGAGGCTACTGTGATGGCAGAACATCAGATTCTTGTCCCACATTTGTGAACATTAATAGATTGAAAGAAAATAGAGACCAATTCCAACCCATTGAGAGTGAACAAGTAGAAAGCAAAAGTACTGTGGTGACACAAGGGACTGCAGATGCTGGAATTTAGTGCAAATAAAAATCAGTGCATCAAGCAGCATCTGAGGGGACAGAGGTGTATGACTTTTCGGGTTGAGGCCCTGCATCAGAACTGAGAAAGTAAAGAGGGAAGTTAGCCAAGTGTAGCCAAGAATACCAAGTGTTGATGGGAACATTGCAAAATGTATTCAACTCATCCACTTGAGTATTTTAAGTGTGGTTTTAAAAATGTCATTGAAACACAAGCTAATTTCAGTCATAGAAACACAAGCTGATTTTTAACTCTGCATTACAAAATAGAAATAATTGCAGCGTATTGAGAAGGAACTAAAGTTCAAGTGGTACATTTGCCATGCACATTACCTGTAAATTCCAAATTTTTATCTTCCTCTTTTAAATTACCATATAATGTCCTAGTTTCTAATTGATTATGGGAGATATTAAAATGATTTATAAAGAATAAACTTTTACATTTTACCCTGTTTCAACTTTGTATGATAAAATTTGATCTTTAGAAACCAGACATTGTCTTCGTGAAAAAGAATAAACGTTTAGGGTCTTCAAATCTCCTTTTGTCTCATAATAATTCTATGTAGAAACAGTGTCCATGAATGAAAGCCCCTTCAGGAGATCTAGTTATGTGGTTATTATTTTAAGTGCCAGGGCTGACTGCAAAGAACACACTCACAACTTTAACTAACCTTCAGACATCATCCAAGTGCAAGTTTTGGAATAAATACTGCGCCACACATAGAAACACAAGCTCATTTAAAAAAAAGACACAAAGTGATGGAGTAAACAGGTCAGGCAGCATCTCTGGAAAACATGGAAAGGTGATGTTTTGGGTGGTGGTGGATACAGACTGATTATGGGGGGGTTTGGGGAGGGGGGGGGGGGGGGAGATGGGCCCAAGATGAAAAGAGAAGAGCTGGGTGGAGGGAAAGTGTGGTCAGCAAGTCTTAGGTGGATACAGGTGAAGGGGGTTTTGGAGAGGCAGGTTGTTGGACAAAGGCCCAAGATGAAAAGACTAGAGTAGTGAACTGTGCAGCCAGAGGAAGGAATGTAGGTAGAAAGGGAGGACAGGACAGAAATGGGTTTGAGTCCAGGTGGGACACCGGGGAAGGGGGGGGGGGAGAAACACGAGAAGGATTGGGTTACTTTTGAAAAATTGGAAAATTCAACGCTCATACCATTGGTTTGTAAGGTACCCTAGTGGAATACGAGTTGCTGTTCCTCCTATTTGCACGTGGCCTTACTCTTAGCAATGAAGGAGGCCCAGGACAAGAATGGTCAGTATGGGAATGAGAAGAGGGATTAAAGTGGTAAGCAACCGGAGATCCTGGACAGACCGAGTACATGTGATCGGTGAAACGGCCGTCAAGTCTACCTACGCTTGGTGTCACCAATGTATAGGAGACCACATCAGGAACACCGAATGCAGTGGAGGAGGTTAGCGGAAGGTGCACGTTAAACTTTCTCTCTTCGAAGGACTGCTGGAGTCTGTGGATGGAGGCGAAGGAGGAGGTGCAAGAACTGGTGTTACTACTCCTGCTGTTGCAGAGGAAAGTACCCGAGATGGGGCTGGTTTGGGTGGAAAGGGATGAGTGAACCAAGGAGTTGCGGAGGGAGCAGTGGAAGCCGGAAAGGGGCGGGGATGCGAAGATGTGATTGGTGTTGTGATGGAGGAAATGGGTGGGATGGGTTGCTAACCATTTTAGATCCTCTTCCCATTCCCATACTGAACCTTCTGTCCGGAACCTTCTCCATTGCCAGAGTGAGGCCACATGCAAACTGGTGAAACAGCACTTCATATTTCTCTTGGGAAGCTTACAACCCAACAGAATTAACATTTTCCAATTTTAGGTAATTAGCCAAAAGAACCCCCCCACCCCACACACTTTTACCTCCACTCTTGTCTGTGCTCCACCCAAATTGCCACCCATTTCTCCACTCCCCCTCCATTCCTTCCTCATCTCACACCTTTAGTCTTTTAATCTCTGGCCTTCATTCAATCATCTGTCCATCCCCCCCCCCCCCCCCCCCCCCCCCCCCCCCTGTATCCCCCCCTCACCTGTATCCACCCATCACACTCTTCCAGCTTTTCTCCCAACCCACCCTCCCCCCCACCACTACAATCAGTCTGAGAAAGGATCCCAACTTGAAGCCTCCTATCCACATCCTCCTGAGATTTTGTCTGATCCACTGAGTTACTCCAGCACTGTGTTGTTTTTTGTAAACTGGCATCTCAAGTTCCTTGTCTTTACATTCTCCTAACTTTTCCCTTGTTAAATCGAGTCCAAATTTAGTGTTAACATTAGCGTACCAAGTGCCAAATATTACACCCTTTATGATAAAACTGTATCAAAATTGGAGGCTGAAAATACTTCATAAGCAACCAAGTTTTTCTCCCCCTTACAACAACCAGAACATAAATAACAATTAGTTTAAGTACCACAACAGAAGATTGGTTGTATTTATTTTTTTCTATTTCCTACCATACCACATACTTCAAGACAACTTCCTATGAAAAGAGAAATAAATTAAAAAACCATCAAAGATCTGCTTTGTTTTAAAACATCCAAAGTTTATCTTCATGTATCCTTTAAACCAACAGACTTGATTAATAGCTTC
Organism: Leucoraja erinaceus; assembly: GCF_028641065.1. NCBI lineage: Eukaryota > Metazoa > Chordata > Chondrichthyes > Rajiformes > Rajidae > Leucoraja > Leucoraja erinaceus. The sequence continues at coordinate 24,702,093 of NC_073379.1, read as the reverse complement.
AAAGTTATATTTTGTCACAAGTGGATGCCAACTATGAAAATAGATCTCTGTTGTAAAATTGGAATAGGACAACAACTCACTGTAAAAAATCTTGGCAACAGGCCATCAATCTGACCCATTAACTTTGTTTCTCCAATTACAGAAGTTGCCCGAACTACTACCTCCAGCATTTTTTGATAAAGTGTCAGTGTGGTACCCGGATGGGACGCCGAAGGTCGAGCAGCCGAAGCCAAGATGCCGAACGGACATCACATCGAAAAGCCAAGATGCAGAATGGACACGACGCCGAAACGAAATGACGGCGAAAGGATACGACGCCGAATGGACACGACGGCGAAAGAATACGAAGCCAAACGGACACGACGCTGAACGGACAAGACCCAAACGGACATGACGTCGAAAAATCGTCGAACGGACATGACGTCAAAAAGCTGAAAAGTAAATCTTACTTTTCTTTTTTTTACTTACTTATTTTGCTGCTTAAAATCTGACAGGGAACGAACATGACGTGGAAAAGCCTCTGTGGCAATCGCAGCAGCTTGGAGTCACTGCCACCATTTTATAAACTCAAGCTGAAGCTCCCTCCCGTCTCCCCCCAGCCAGTGATGTGATGGACGTGTGGGGGGAGTCTGGATCAATCGTTGACCTTTGTCGATGACTGACAAGGTGTCGAATCAATCCCATCCCCGGAGACGTCATGTCCTTTCTGCGTCTTATCCGTTCGGCGTCGTGTCCGTTTGGCTTCGTATCCTTTCAGCCTTGTGTCCGTTTGGCTTTGTTTCTTTTCGGCGTCGTGTCCTTTCGGCGTCATGTCCGTTCGGTATCTTGGCTTTTCGGCCTGATGTAGATTCGGCTTCTTGACCTCGGCGTCTCGTCCTTCACGTCCTGTCTGCACACGGTCAGTGTAATCATATCAAATGCCAGAGATCACATAAGAAAATGCTCTATTTTTTTTTTTTTTGTTATGTCTCCTCTACAGAATGAAAGCTGAAAAAGGAAAAATACAAACCCTTCATACAGGGAAAATTCTTTTAGTTAAAATATTTCACAAAATAGTTATGATTATAAATCTCTCTTATTCTGCAATATTTACACACATCACATGCATTAAAAAAAATGGGGAAAAGGTTAGGGGGGGGGGGGGGGGGGGGGGGGGGGGGAAGAGGGGTCATGTCATTGTCCCACTTAATTTGTAAATCCTGCTACCAACTTCTAGTGCTGTGTAGTCCTTGCACTTTTATGGCAGTTTTGAATGAATCCATTTCCCAAACTGCTGCATCAGACCATTGGCACAACTGTGTGCAACTCATGATACCCAAACAATATAAAATATATAACAATATAAACAAGTATTCAGTTACTAAAGTGCTAACAATGGCAAGATGGAAACAGAAAGGTTCTGATTGTACACAAAAGCTTACAATGACCAGCACTAAAATAATCCTCATTTAAAGAGGACAATATACTTCACTGTGCAATTTCATAGGTTTAAATGTTCTGTTAATTTTGCAAATGGCGCTTTGCATTTTAGGCAGCCACATGACCAACTAGGTAGATATTGTCATATAGATGTCCTACAAAATCCTCACTAATATTGTGGGCAGCACGCCTAGTATTCCGGATAAATTCCCGCTTGGACATCTTGTTCTTCACGTGTGGGCTATTCAAATCGATGGAAAGCAGGATCAGAGAATAGCAAAGTACATAAACAGCATCTGTACAAAAAGAAAGAACAAAATCTTGCATTAATTTAAGAGACGGTGCCGTAGATACGACTGACCACATTATGTAGAAGAGCCACTTGTTAGCAATCATTTTTGCTTGCTGAGTTTCATAAGAATTCTCCATCCGTGGAATTCTTTGCCACAGGCGGTCGTGGAGGCCAAGTCATTGTGTATTTTTAAGGCGGAGATAGATAGATACCTGATTAGTGAGGATGTCAAGCGTTATGGGAGAAGTAAGGGAATTGGGTAGTAAGGGGGGGGGGGAAAGATTGATCAGCCTTGATAGAATGGTGGTGTTGAGTTGATGAGCCAAATAGCCTAATTCTGCTCCTGTGACTTACAGTGCCCAGCATAATGTTTGGGCCAAAGACCCATCATTTATTTATTTGCCTCTGTACTCCACAATTTGAGATTTGTAATAGAGAAGAAAAAAAAAAAAGAAGAAAAATCACATGTGGTTAAATTGCACATTGTCAACTTATAATAACGGCCATTTTTATACATTTTGCCTTCACCGTGTAGAAATTACAGCAGTGTTTATTCATAGCCCCTCCCCCCCCCCCCCCCCCCCCCCCCCCCCCCCCCCCCCCCCCCATTTCAAGGCACCATAATGTTTGGGACATAGCAATGTCATGTAAATGAAAATAGTCATGTTTAGTATTTTGTTGCAGACCCTTTGCATGCAATGACTGCTTGAAGTCTGCGATTCATGGACATCACCAGTTGCTGGATTTCTTCACGGGTGATGCTCTGCCAGGCCTGTATTGCAGCCATCTTCAGCTTATGCTTGTTTTGGAGGCTAGTCCCCTTCAGTTTTTTCTTCAGCAGGTAAAAAGCATGCTCAATTGGGTTCAGATCAGGTGATTAACTTGGCCACTCAGGAATTAACCATTTTTTAGCTTTGAAAAACTCCTTTGTTGCTTTAGCAGTATGTTTGGGATCATTGTCTTGCTATAGAATGAACCACCAGCCAATGAAATTTGAGGCTTTTGTCTGAACATGAGCAGATAGGATGTGTCAATACACTTCAGAATTCATTATGCTACTACCATCAGCAGTTGTATCATCAATGAAGATAAGTGAGCCAGTAACTTCAGCAACCATAAATGCCCAGACCATAACACTCCCACCACCAGGTTTCACAGATGAGGTGATATGCTTTGGATCTTGGGCAGTTCCTTCTCTTCTCCATACTTTGCTCTTGCCATCACCCAGATATACAGTGTATTCAGAAAGTATTCAGATCCCTTCACTTTTTCCACATTTTGTTACGTTACAGCCTTAATCTAAAATTGATTATTTATTTTTTTAATCATCAATCTACATACAAAACCCCATAATAAAAAAGCAAAAATGGGTGTTTAGAAATTTACATATCACATAAAATATCACATTTACATAAGCATTCAGACCTTTACTGAGTAGTTTGTTCAGGCACCTTTGACAGCGATTACAGCCTCAAGTCTTCTAGGGTATGACGCTACAAGCTTGGCACACCTGTAATTGGGTAATTTCTCCCATTCTTCTCTGTAGATCCTCTCAAGCTCTGTCAGGTTGTGTGGGGAGCGTCGATGCACAGCTATTTTCAGGTCCCTCCAGAGATGTTCGATTGGGTTCAAGTCAGGGCTCTGGCTGGGCCATCCAAGGACATTCACAGACTTGTCATGAAGCCACTCCTACATTGTCTTGGCTGTGTGCTCAGGGTTGTTGTCCTGTTGGGCCAGTCTGCGGTCCAGAACGTTCTGGAGCAGGTTTTCAAGGATCTCTCTCCGTTCATCTTTCCCTCGATCCCGATTAGTCTCCCAGTTCCTGCTGCTGAAAAACATCCCGACAGCATGAAGCTGCCACCACCATGCTTCACCGTAGGTATGGTATTGGCCAGGTGATGAGCAGTGCCTAGTTTCCTCCAGACGTGACACTTGGCATTCAGGCCAAAGAGTTCAATTTTGGTTTCATCAGACCAGAGAATCTTGTTTCTCATGGTCCGAGTTCTTTAGGTGCCCTTTGGCTAACTCCAAGCGGGCTGTCATGTGCCTTTTACTGAGGAGTGGCTTCCGTCTGGCCACTAAGCCATAAAAGGCCTGATTGGTGGAGTGCTGCAGATAAAGTTGTCCTTCTGGAAGGTTCTCCCATCTCCACAGAGGAACTCTGTCGGAGTGACCATCGGGTTCTTGGTCACCTCCCTGACTAAGGCCCTTCTGCCCCGGGTGCTCAGTTTGGCCAGGCGGTCAGCTCTATGAAGATTCCAAAGGTTCCAAAGTTCTTCCATTTAAGAATGACGGAGGCCACTGTGCTCTTCGGGACGTGCAATGTTCCAGAAAATGTTTTATAACCTTCCCCAGATCTGTGTCGCGACACAATCCTGTCTCAGAGGTCTACGGACAATTCCTTCGTCTTCGTGGCTTGGTTTTTGCTCTGACGTGCATTGTCAAATGTGGGACCTTATATAGACAGGTGTGTGCCTTTCCAAATCATGTCCAATCAATTTAATTTACCACTGGTGGACTCTAATCAAGTTGTAGAAACATCAAGGATAATCAATGGAAACAGGATGAACCAAAGCTCAATTTTGAATGTCATAGCAAAGGGGCTGAATACTTATGTAAATGTGATCTTTCAGTTATTTCTTTTTAATTACTTTGGAAAAATTTCTAAACACCTGTTTTTGCTTCTTCATTCTGGGGTATTGTGTGCAGATTGATTCTACAAAAATGAATTTAATCCATTTTAAAATAAGGCTGTAATGTAACAAAATATGGAAAAAGTGAAGGGGTCTGAATACTTTCTGAATACACTGTAAGTTAATCTTCGTCTCATCTGTCCACAATACCTTTTTCCAGAACTGTGGTTGTTCTTTTAAGTACTTCTTGGCAAACTGAATTATTGCAGCACTTTGGGGTCTTCTTTTGTTAACCAACATCTACAATTCTTGTGTCCATGTTAATATGCAATTGCTTTTCAATGAAATGCATGCCAGGAGGAAGGTCTTGTGTGACAAAGAGCTTGGCAGGTCCAACATAAGAAAGCCATAGCATGCAGTGACTAGTCTCCTTCAGAAAGGGCAAACCCCACAATACGGAACAACACTGAAATAAATTTAATCTGCTTCCATGAAAATGTCATGTGATTGGTATACAACTATTTAACCCTGCAAAGTGGAAATTGTCATGGGAAATATTTTTTTCAGTTGGAAATTTGAGCTTTAAGAAGTGCCACATCAGGATAAATAGTGATGTAGCAAGCCAATTAAGTAATTAGACCTGGGATGTATTCATGTGTTATTATTAGTGCAGGCAAATGTATAATAATCTCATGTGTGTCTGAGAGATTTAGATTAGCTCTTAGGGCTAATGGAATTAAGGGATACGGGGAAAAAGCCAGAACGGGGTACTGATTTTAGATGATCAGCCATGATCATATTGAATGGCGGTGCTGTTTCAAAGGGCCAAATGGCCTTCTCCTGCACCTATTTTCTATGTTTCTATGTCTTCTGAAATTTGTAATTATAGAACATAGGTAAGTACACAATGGTTGAACCATTTCAAAAAGATTGCCAATTTGTCCACTACCTTGAGACCACAAAATAAATCTTTGGTACACACTCTTAAAAAGGAAAAAAAAAAAGTAGTATCACATAATGCAACTCAGTGTGGGGACTTCCCACCTAACAGTCACCATACTTGCAGCAATTCATTAAATGAAGTGCATTGAGACATTTTCAAAACCTTCAAAAATCCAAGCTTTCATTACCCTATTTTTTTCCTTTGATGGTAAATGCATGAAAAAGACTCCAAAAGTAGGCATAAGGTAATACAGAAATGGTCTGAAATGCTGGCATAAGTCAAGGGGCATGTTGAAGCAACATATCATCATTCAAGCCCTGAATAATGCCGAGACTCTCAGAATGTCTGTAATTGGACTTTGCCTTGCACTAAACGTTATTCCCTTTGTTGTGCATCTGGACACTGTGAATGGCTCGATTGTAATCATGTACAACTTTCCATTGACTGGATAGCATGTACCAAAAGCTTTTCACTACCTCATGACAATAAACTAAACTAAGTTGCGAGCTATGGAATCAAGAAATGAGTAACAGAAGAAAATAGAGAGCAATTCTCCTTGTAATCAATGTAGTAGTCAATCAAAATTAAAATGGAAAGGGAATAATCTCCAGGGGAAAGGGCTAAACCTGACAAAATAAGGCATTGGAGGTTTGAATGGAGCTACAAGGAACTGCAGATGCTGGAATTGTGAGCAAAACACAAATACTGCAGTCAGGCAGTATCAGCGGAGGAAACTGCGGGTCAGGCAGTATCTGTGGAGGAAACAGATGTGACGTTTTGGGTCGGGACCTGATTAATCCTAGGACATCAAAGCAGATCAACATCTGTGTTGTCAGATCAGATGTCGCTCATCTTTCTGCCTTCCACAATAGACTAAGAGTGGGACTGTTTGCTGATACAGAACAGCTCATGTCAGCAATAGCAAGAGTCTGCACAACATTGTAGACTGATGAAAGGCAGGCAATCATGCCATAAAAATATTTATATTGCGAGACACAATTCATAATCATGGCAAAAAAAAAAAAAAAAAAAAAAAAAAAACTTTATTCCATTTTTGTTGTCTTTAAAAAAAAAAAAAAAAAAAAAAATGGTGTGCCACTAACAGGGCACATCAAGCCCATGGCTTGAAGTGTTGCAATTCATGAAATGTTAAATTAAAAGCAACATATTTAGGGAGTTTATGCTTCAAATAACATGACTAAATGACAAAACAAATATCTCCAAATATGGCTCTGTGCAGGATTGAAACATCATTTAAGTTTACTTTGATGGAAGGCATTTAGTTACTCTAATCACCAAATTATTTTTATTACAGCTCAGCAATTGCACTAGTATTGTCACAAATTGATTTAGTTACTTACGTCATCTTAGTTGATTGAGAAGTCCTGCAATATTTTAACCGAATAGCACCACCACCAGAACTGAAACTGACGCACAGGAATGCTAGTTGTACATTCCACTGTTCCAGACATTAAAAAGCCAAGTAACATGTAAACCTCATTATTTGTGAGTTCAACACTTTCAAAAGCATTGTCGAAAATTTTCTTCAGGTTCTTTTGAATGTTGCGTGCACAACATTGCAAATGCTTTGCGGCATCTTCTCAACAACAAAGTATTTAATATTTATCTGCATGGATGAGTCCTCCTCATTTGGGCGAGTTACTAGTACAACAGCATTCATGCTGAGTGTGTTCATGAATGGTAGTGTGTAGACAATAGACATAAGGTGCAGGAGTAGGCCATTCGGCCATTCGAGCCAGCACCGCCATTCAATGTGATTATGGCTGATCATCCCCAATCAGTACCCCGTTCCTGGCTTCTCCCCATATCCCCTGACTCCTCCGCTATTTTTAAGAGCCCTATCTAGCTCTCTCTTGAAAGCATCCAGAGAACCTGCCTTCACTGCCCTCTGAGGCAGAGACTTGGCTGAGGGCGTAGAATGCAATATAACCTGAGCATCGAGAACTGGTAGGTTAGTAGTGAATTGCAGGGTTAGAATGAGACTACAATGTCTGAGCTGTCTGCAGTTATTCAATAAGGTTTGTGTTCAACATATAAAATTAATGGCACTCCATAAAATATCAAACTTAATTTATTATTACATATAAATACTTCAGTGAATACTGATCAAATTGTCAAAAACCCAAGACACTCTTTGTTCTGGAAAAATGCTCATTGGAGAAACGGAGGGTGAAGTAAAAGGCAAGTTTTAATATTTTAAAACAGCAGAAACAAATGACTTTTACTATTTCTGAGATTGCAAAATGTTAACTACATCCAGTACTCTTGGGTATTCTTTTGTTTCATTAATGAATTGCTGGGCCAAATTTTGAACACACTCGGGAGCTGCAACATACTGAAGAGATCATGTTTATACAATCTCTGCAGGAATTCAAGTGAAATTCTTTGGCCCTGGCCTTTGGAAAGTCTAATCTAGCTCTACAGGCAGAGATAAGTTGCAAAAGGTCAAAAGGAGATTATTACCTGGACTCAGGCCAAGTTCTCTGGTCACAGCTGGGTTACAAGCACAGAATCGCTGCGAGAATTTGGTGATTAGCGTCTCCAGGTACTCTCCTCGCTCTTCGGGAGCGTGAATGTGCCGAAAGAACTCTCTAAGTGCATTTGGTAGGAATTGGTTGCTGAAGTTGTGTAGTGTCACAAGCTCATCTAGCACGTCCCTCCTGAAGAAAGAAAAAGTTGGCAGCAGTAAATGAAATGTCCTGTAAAATAACAATCTATATCATTTCGAGTCAAAAGTAAATTATGCATTTACCACTTTCAGCTCAGACCTTAACGGGCATCAGAACCACAAAGCACACTGGCTGAGTTAGCAATATAGATGCTCAGTATGAAATTTAGAGGAAGTAGAAGTCAATGAAAGCTGGAGGAGAAGATAGATCCTAAGCATGTGCAGAATTAAGGCTGAAGACTGAACAAGGAATTAAGGGGAACCCACAGAACAGAGCCTGCACGCTTTTTAATTAAAAAAAATGTTTGAAATTCATTTATTTACATTTCAGCTTCTACTGTAATCTCTTTAGACTTTCATTTTAGACTTTCGAGATACAACGCGGGAACAGGCCGTCCAGCCCGCCAAGTACGCGCCGACCAGCAAAAATCCCGTACACTAACACTATTCTACAAACTAGGGACAATTTTTACCGAAGCCAATTAACCTACTGTACTTCTGTACTTCTTTCAAGTGTGGGAGGAAACCAGAGCACCCAGTGAATACCCATGCGGTCACAAACTCAGTACAGACAGCAACCGTTGTCAAGATCGAACCCGGGTCTCTGGCACCATAAGGCAGCAATCTACCGCTGTGTCACCGTGCCACCCCAAATGAGTGTAGTATAAATTATAATTTTGAATTCTGTAACATAAAATGTTAAAAATTAGATAAAAACTATGCTCCCTTTCTTCCATCGGCCAATCCTGTTCCCAAAACAATTGGCACTCAGGAGCTTGTATGTTCCTTTGGTGGTTGGTGGGACCTGGGGCTTCCTGCACATGACATACCAAGAATTAATGTGTGGGAAACACAATCAGGATGGAAAATTGTAGGTTGGTTTTGCTCCAAGAGAATTCAAGACGAGGCATCGTGGTCAGCATGGACAAGTTGTGCCAAAAGGCCCATCACCGTGCCATATGACTCTGATGAAGAGTGAAGATATTCCAACAAAATAATAAAAGGACATCGATCAGATCAATAATGATCCCTAATGCCCCGATTTAAAATTTAAAGGCTCCGTTGAAGATACTGGTCTTCCCTAGCAGGTAATACATGAAGTTGGTTTTAGAAGAGACCACTGGCCAAGAATACATTTTCATCTGTGGATAGTATTTCAGAGAGCTCCCATCGATTTGATTCTTGGATGGGTGTAGGACGGTGGGGTAGGATATTGGTTTTATTAGGAGCGATTATTCAGAGTGGACCAATCTATTCAAGTTTAGAGGAATGAATAATGATCTCTGCAACAAATTCCTTGCAGGGTTTGAGCGAGTAGATGCTGGGATGGTGCTTCAATGGTTGGACGTTCTAGATTCAAGAGGAAAAATCACCAGCCTGAAGATGTCTCCCATTCCAGACCGCAAAGAAAAATACTTTCACCCACGGGACCGTAAATCATTGGCATTTTCTATGCAGGAATGCTGTGAAGGTTTAGTCAGAAATATATTCGACAGCAATTGCTAGATTTTTGGAGATTAAGAGAAGAAAGAGGAATAGGGCTTGTATAGGATAGTGGCACTGAGGTAAACTGGCCAGCAGTGATTATATTAATTGGTAGAACAGTCACAGGGGACAGAAAAGGGTGAAAATGATGACCGTAACTTGGAAATGTTTATAAGGATGAGTCAAACTGCACAAGTTGTGGGTAAAACCGGCACTCAATAATGATGGTAAATAGCTTTAAGTTAATACATTTTATTTTTAAGTAGAAAGGGCCTTCAGCTTACTGTTTTCTCTCCTGGGCCCTATTGCTTCTCAATCTAGCTAAAAATAATCTTTATTACTTTAATTAGCATTTCAGCATTACAGAATGAGAGCTGCAACTCAAAAACTAGAAACAAGTCATTTCTCAGAGTCTGCTTTACATCCATGGATGAAAAGGTTATCTAAACATGCCCAGACTCTCAACAAATTTACCCAGTGGGCCCAAGCCCTTCAGACGAGGAAGATTCCAGGTTCAATCCTCGACGTTGAGACAGCAACAATGCCTCAGTGTGCCAGATTGAAAATCAACCAGGGTTTGCGATTCCCATCGGCATTCAACAACCCCTGCAGGCAGTTTACGTGAATGGGTAATGAAATGCATGTAGCATATGCGCATCAAGCAAGTGGAGTCAAGTTCACGTTTCAGCCTCCATGGACCAGAAGCTCATTCCCATCCACTGGTGAGACTTACAGAGGGGTAATGTCACACGGAAGAGATAATAGATCAGAAACATGCATCCAAGCAAAATGGAGAGCATGCAGGCTTTAAAAAATAGAAATTAAGTCAGGTAGGTAGTAAATACATTTACAGATATAATTAATGTAAGTAACCTAGCCTATGTGTATTTTCACATGAAACCGCCACAAATTATTCAGACCAAAAATATTATGACAATTTGTGATAGGCTTCTCCAACCTATAATCAACGGGGAAATAATATTGACAGTCTAGTGGATAAGCATTTCAAAAAAAGTTTTTAAAGATCAGTCTTGTATATTGTATTTATTTGTCAGGGCTTTTAAAAGAAATACTATTCCATTCCTATCATTTGGGAAATTGCTCTTTAATCAGAGAAGCAAGGAAACGTTGGAAAGAACACAATAGAGTTGACAAACAAAAATCTATATCAGTGATCAGCTGAGCAAGTTTACGGATTACATCCATGCAGTTGCCTCAAGTTTTCAAGATTGATTTAGAATTGTTGTGGTGCATCAAATATTGTGCCTAAACCCACAATGGAAATCAGCACTCCTTGATAACCCATGTTTTCCCACTCTCTGTAAAGAGTACAGGTTATCAGATTTATAACATCTCTCAGCCACTTACTGCGATGGATGAAATGTTTAAGATTTCCCACACACCCATTTCTCTTTAACAGGGATTAGCTTCATTACTCTATGTTATAAATCAGTCTCGAAATGCAGCATTTCTCGTCCATCCTTGGGAATCCCAAAGAATATGATGATGGGCCAGCATCTTGAATTGCAGTTTGAGATAGCTGAAGTACTTTTTAGTTTGCCTCAAGGTGCACGACTGGAAGGCAGGCCAGACATGGTCTGGTCAAATACAGCCCCTTACCCACAGTAACTCAGAATATCTTTGGGATTCAGACACGTGTACAAGAATGTTACCTGTCATCTAAATAAATTCGAAGTTTCTTCCAATTTAGTGTTCTTGTGTAGAAAATAAACTTTGCAATTTCCTTTGGGACATTGTCCAGTATGCCTCTGCGAAAAATGTAGCCTATTCCCTGGAAGGAAATAGAATCTGTAATATGCATTTTAAACATGAAACTATTAATATATTTCACTTAGCATGATAAAATTAATAAACATTCTAGGATATTGGTAAAATTGGTTTTCCAGATATAGTTACAGCCTTACACCAGATGGCGAAAGGTGGTCTCTGCAAATTTGCACACTCGTGCCTCATTGGAGCACAGAACTGAAACGTCATGAGAGTCGAGTGTTTAATTGTCATATGTACCGACAATGGAACAATGAAATTCTTCCATGCTGCAGCATACTCACTCACAATACTACCATAACACAAACTGAAACGATAGATGAGTGGCCAAATGCTTTCTGGTGCATGAAATGTGGGAACTACTACAGAAATAAAAATGTTCTAATTTAGTCTGTTATTTGTTTACATCTGCTTGCTGTAGTGCTAACACATCCCGTGGTGATAGGTTTAAGGTGATGGATATTCCAGATCATAGGATAATACTTCGATGTTGTACTGTAAGAATTATTTTTTGTGGATCGTAACAGAAAACCAAATAGACAATGCATGTCCTGTTTGATGAAAATAGACAAAATGCTGGTGTAACTCAGCGGGTCAGGCAGCATCTCTGGAGAAAAAGGTACAGGTGACATTTCAGGTCGGAACCCTTCTTTAAACGTTCTGACCAGAAATTCACCTATTCTTATTCTCCAGAGATGCTGCCTGACCCGCTGAATTTCTCCTGCATTCTGTGTCTATCTTTGGTATAAACCTGCATCTGCAGTTCATTCCTACTTATGTTTGATGAATATTTCTTTGCTTCACTGGAAATTCATCATGGACTGCTAATAACTGGGAATGTTTTGGATTTTGAAAACTTTTGTTCTGTGGCTCAGACTGGAAGGAAATCAGATTAGGCCAAATCCACATCTGTGGTGAGAACTAAAACACTTCCAAGTGACCCGCTATTACTATCACAAGCATGTAAAGAAGCATACCATTTTAACTGCTGCAAAGCCTTTCCTGTAATGTATAGTTGAAAAATATACTTCAAAAAGACAGCGAAATTGGTTATCAAAAATTGCAGCAGGAGGTTGATCAGTTGGATAGTTGGAGTGGGAAAATGATTAATGGAGTTTAAAGCATCTTGGGAACAGGACTTCCACGGTAAATGACAGGGGTCTGCGGGGAGTTGTAGAGCAGAGGGATTTAGCAGCACCAATACATAATTTCTTGAAAGTGGCGTCACAGGTAGCTAGGGTGGTCAAGAAGGTTTTCGGCACATTGGCCTTCATTGGAATATTGAGTATAGACATTGGGATGGTATGTTACAGTTGCACAAGGCATTGGTGAGGCCACGTTCGGAGCATTGCATTCAGTTTTGGTCATCTTGTCATAGGAAAGATTTTGCTAAGATGGAAAGGCTGCAGAGAAGATTTACAAGGATGTTACCAGGACTCAAGAGCATGAGCTAAAGGGAGAGTTTGGGCAGACTTGGATTTTATTTCTTGAGCGCAGGAGGATGAGGGGTGATTTTATAGGGGTATATAAGATCATGATGGGAATAGATGGGGTGATTGCACACTTTTACCCAGAGTAGAGGAATCAAGACCAGAGGAAAAGGTTTAAGGTGAAGGCGGGAAGAAGGAAGATGCGGAGACAGTGGGCGGAGGGAGAGCTGAGAAGGGAAGGAGAAAGCAGGGACTACCTGAAATTAGAGAAGTCAATGTTCATACCGCTGGGGTGCAAACTGCCCAAGTGAAATATGAGGTGCTGCTCCTCCAATTTACGGTGGTCCTCACTCTGGCCATGAGGAGGCCCAGGCCAGAAAGGTCGGATTCGGAATGGGAGGGAGTTTATTAGATCAGTTGTATTTTCAGTGCCAAATCACTCCTGCCATGTCCTAACATAATCAGCTCCCGAGTCAAAGAGTCCTACAGCACAGAAGCAGGCCCTTCTGTACCTGCTTCTGTGGTGTAAGACTCTTTGCAGAGGCTGCATTGACCATCAAGCACCCAGTTACAATAATTCCAGTTTACTCCCCTCACAGTCCCATCCATTTCCCCTCACACACTTTGCAATGAGCAATTTACAATGGCGAATTTGCAAGGGGCAACTTACAATGGCCAGTTAATCTACCAATCTGTACATCTTGTGAATGTGACAGGAAACTGGCGCACCCAGAGAAAGCCCACGTGATCACAAAGGAGAATGCACAAGCTCTACTCAGACAGAACCAGAGGTCAGGATTGAACCTGGGTTGCTCGAGTTGCGAGACGGCAGCTCCAGTCGCTGTGTTGCTGTGCCAACCAGATTCAGGGATTATATCACGAGCCATCACCATCCCCTAACTACCTCCCACCACCACAGGATGGCAGGCAACATTTCTGGTACTATATAAGGCCATGGGTATTTGTGAAAAAAGAAAATCACATCACTCACCTTTTGGACCATTGCATCCTGCTTTTTCAAATTAGCAGATGCCACACATCTATAAGAGTTTATTTCCACTTGAGTAAAAAAGCTGGTTTGCATAAAGAATACCAGTCTTAGTATAGTATAATAGTCATTCACATTTAATTACCTCATGAGGATTAGCATTGAAGGTAAGGCTGCCTTCATCTAGCTGCATGTAGAGTTGCCTGTAGTTTAAACCTGAAGGATGGACTCGATAATATATGGAACAGTGACCCCAGGTGGACTTGCACAACCTGAAACAAAATTCATGTCGTCTGTTTGTATTTTTTTTAAATCGAGACTTACTGGTACTTTACACTTACTATTTTTTTGTTCTGTTTGAGTAGAATTCCCTGACTGAATCCTAAAATAGAGAGCCAACCATTGATAAAATGTTATGAAAAAAAGCTTTACAAGGTTTTCAAGTACCAGATTATATGACAATTAGGTTGTGCATCTCCACTTCTGTTCTATTATTATTAATATTTATGACTGTACATAATAATTGACATATTCACCAATCAATTCATCTTAATGCTGTTTTGGACTAAAAACAGAAAACCAAAGTTATTTAATTAGAATCATCATGAGTACAGATATTTACACACTTAAATGGAAATGTAATGCAATTGGTAAGGTCATAAGGAATAGTAGAATTAGGCCATTCGACGCATCAAGTCTACTCCACCATTCAGTCATGGCTGATCTATCTCTCCCTCCTAACCCCATTCTCCTGTCTTCCCCCTATATCCTTTGACACCTGTACGAACCAATAATCTATCTATTTCTGCCTTAAAAATATCCACTGACTTGGCCTCCACAGCCTTCTGTGGCAAAGAATTCCGCAGATTCACCACCCTTTGACTAATGACATTTATCTTCATCTCCTTCCGAAAGAACTTCCTTGAACTCTGAGGATATGACCTCTAGTCCGAGACTCTCCCACTAGTGGAAACTCCTCTCCACACCCACTCTATGCAAGCCTTTCACTATTCTGTATGTTTCAATAAGGTCCCCCCTCATTCTTCTAAACTCCAGCGAGTACAGGCCCAGTGCCGACAAACACTCATCATAGGTTAACCTAATCATTCCTGGGACCATTCTTGTAAACCTCCTCTGGACTATCCCCAGAGACAGCAAATCCTTCCTTAGATTATGGTGCCCAAAATTGTTCACAATATTCCAAATGCGGCCTTATAGAGCCTCAAAATTACATCCCTGTTTTTGTATACAAGCCCTCTTGAAATAAATGCTAGCATTGAGTTTGCTTTCTTTACTACCAATTCAACTTGCAGATTAACGTTTGGGGAATCCTGCACCAGCACTCCCAAGTCCCTTTGCACCTCAATTTCTGGATTCTTACCCCATTTAAAAAATAGTCTACTCTTTTATTCCTACTACCAAAATGCATGACTCTACACTTTGCTGCACTATATTCCATCTGCCACTTCTCTGCCCACTCTCCCAGCCTGCTCAAGTCCTTCTGCAAAGTCCCTGCTTTCTCTACACTACCTGCCCCATCACCTTTATTCGTAATATCCGCAAACTTTGCCACAAAGCCTTCAATCCCCTCGTCTAAATCATTAATATACAACGTGAAGAGTAGCTGCCCCAGCATCGACCCTTGCAGAAGGCCACTAAATGTGGCCTTACCAATGTCTTATAGAACCGCAACAAGACCTCCCAACTTCTATACTCAATGACTGATGAAGGCCAATGTGCCAAAAGCCTTTTTGACCACCCTATCCACCAGTGACACCACTTTCAAGGAATCGTGATCATAATGCTAACAATATAAGCACCTGAAATTATTTCACTAGAATGTATGAAAAGCCTGAAACCACAAAGTCAGTTGTATGATTGAAACACAACTCATAATTTTATAACTACCTTAACTTCGAGTAGTTAAAGTCAGTGTGATACAGTATGGAAACAGTCCTTTCGGCCCAACTTGCCCACACTGGCCAACATGTCCCGGCTACACTAGTCCCACCTGCCTGCATTTGGTCCATATCCCTCCAAACTTGGCCTATCCATGTGTCGTACATCAAATACCTCTGGCAGTTTGTTCCATATACCCATCAACCTTTGGGTGCAAAACTTACCCCACAGATGCCTATTAAATCTTTTCGCTTTCACCTTGAACTCCTATCCTCTGGTCCTCGATTTCCCTACTCTGGGCAAGAGATTCTGTGCATCTACCTGATCCATTCCTCTCATGATTTTATACACCTCTATAAGATCACCCCTCATCCCCCTACGCTCCAAGGAATAGAGGCCCAGCCTACTCAACCTCTCCCAATAGCTCATACCCTCCAGTCCTGGCAACATCCCCGTAAATCTTCTCTGAACCCTTTCAAGCTTGACAATATCTTTCCTATAAACTGGTGCCCAGAACAGAACACAATGCAGTTTCATCAACATCTTACACAATTGCAACATGACCTCCCAACTTCTACACTCAATACTCTGACTGATGAAGGCCAATGTGCCAAAACCTAAGATTGCATTCTATTCTATAGGAATAGCAAAACTGTTGTCATATCTCTAATCTGTTGAATATATAAATCATTAGCGATCAGGATACGATTGCAGCTTTACTCATTGTTAACACACCATGGGAAGTCGCAGAGAGCGAAGGGAGGACCCGATGAAAGGGCCGCCAGTGGCCACGGGCGTAGTTCACCGGTGCGAGCAGAAGATAAAACTGTTCGATGAACCTTTTGTAACTTTGTCGGTGCCAGAAACGTGGCGTCTCTGATCTTAGTTTACAAAGACTTTTGTCCCCCACAGTATTTGGCTTAGGTTGACTGAAAACACGAATGCAACTGCCAACCCGAGATTGCAATTCAAGATATAGGTACTCAAGCAACGGTTTTCATATGGTCAGGGCCATGAATGACACCACTTACCCCTGCCAGAGAACATCATCATTAGCCAAGTCCTGCCAGACACACGAAGCCAAGCAGAGGTCAGTTGCATTCAAATATGATAGAATGGTTAAGCTTAACTCTGGGGGCAATAGTTCCAGATCTGGGAATCTGTGCTCTTCCTTTGATCTGCCAACTCTTAGGATGTGGTAGACGTCTACCCCAAGCTGGGCATGCTTGCGATTTGCTGCGGCAAGCCTCCGGTCATGTTCTACAAGGTAGTAGTCTTCCTCGGTGTATCGCTGATGCTGCATTTGCTGATTTCTTGCAACCCGCCACAATGCCTGCCCCATCTACAAACAGGAAACATAAGCAGAGCACAGTTTGGAAAGGGCATGCAATTAATTAGATATTTCCTCAGAATTATTGGACATGGCAGCGAGCGGCAGTTGTAGAAGAATCATCTAGGAAATAATTTAATAAAATATGTACATCTTGCAATTAAGGTTTCGTGCAAAGTTTAACCTTTTGAAGCACCGTTATACCATCATATCAGAATGTTAAATTAAAATGGTGACTGCCCAATTAATTGCAAAGATACCAATCACAAATTGAGCATCACGTGCTCATTAATCAATATCACTTTCCTTTAGGAATTATTTTATGTTCAGCCACAATTGAGTTTGATCATCAGGATTAGTAATAATCTATGTATCATTACGAACAAAAATGAGGTGCTCC
Source organism: Leucoraja erinaceus (assembly GCF_028641065.1). Classification (NCBI taxonomy): domain Eukaryota; kingdom Metazoa; phylum Chordata; class Chondrichthyes; order Rajiformes; family Rajidae; genus Leucoraja; species Leucoraja erinaceus. The sequence continues at coordinate 24,684,797 of NC_073379.1, read as the reverse complement.
CCCTACAGTCTAGAAAAGAAGTCACCATATACAGCTACATCATTCTGTATGCTTTGAGTGGTGTGAACATTGGAAAGGATGGGAAGCCTCAGTGCGGACAGCTGTCCAATGATGTCTGCTAAGATGCATTTTTAAACAGTACCACTATGTAAGAACCAGGGCCCCTGTTGGAACATACAAAAATCATTTGAACATAAAGCTGCATCATTTGCCTTTGCATCAAAGGTGAATAGAAGGAAAAGAGTATTCTCGTTATTAATTTATTACTACCCACATAATTTTTGTAAGAGTGAATTTTTTTTTTTTTCGTGTCCCAGATATTTCCGTAGTGTTCCCCAAGGGCAAACTTCATTTATCCAAACTGCTGCAATATGCAGGTCACACAATATGCGGGTCACTCGAGCACTGTTCAAGTCTCTCGATGGTTCCTACACCCGAATGCTTAGTTCAAAATGTCATTTGGAGGGACCACATCACCAACGCCCAGCTCTTTGGGGACAATCCACCTCTGACCGAGAAGATCAGGTCGAGAAGGATGAGGCTCGCTGGTCACCGCCACCGCCACCCAGAAATGCCAGCAAAACAAGGTTGTGCTGTGGGAACCCACCCATGGACAACATGACCCGGGACGGCCAATCAAGATGACGCTGAAGACGTTGATGGAAGACGCATGTGTAGAGACAAAAGAGGAACGAGCCAGCTGCATGTGTGGTGAATCTCCTCCTCACTGTGATGGAAGGCAAAGTCTTGTGTCTCCCATGTGTTCCATTCTTCTCCTGATGTTAAAGCCCCCGGCGGGCGATGGCAAGTCCCGCGGCCATTAAAGCCGCGCCGGGCGATGTAAGGCCCCGCTTTGTTTGTGTATATTGTGTTGGTTGTGTGGCTTGGTTCTTTTCTTGTTGTATGACTGCAGAAACCAAATTTTGTTTGAACTTTATTTGAGGTTCAAATGACAATAAATAAATAAATTGCATTGTATTGTATTGTATTGCAGATGTCCCCTGCAATTGAGAACTTGATGGGCCAAAGGACCCATCGCTGTGCAATCTCTCTTAAGGAGACCATGACTCAAACATCTCTTACTTCAAGAGCAACAACAATTGTATTTAAATGCTGTTATGCCAACTGCGCCTCAGGACCACACAATGCCATGAATTGCATTTGACAGGGCATTTGCAGATACAAAGAAAATTTCAGGCTGCAAATCAGCAGCCATCAAAATCAATCTTTTTTTAAATCGACAGTGATTTATGAAAGCATATACTGACCTTGATTTTCCAAAATTCTGTTGAAGCTAGCATTAGCTAGCAAATGAGCATGGGCACTGGGTCTCCCCACCAGGTCTGGCAATCCAGGGAGGGAACGTCACACTGGGTGGGTGTGGCCCACGCTACACTAGCTCACTCCAATCAGAAAGCAGTCAGCTCCAGCAGAAAATTGCAACCAGGGATGTAATCCAAGAAAGAGCATGCTCCAAGGCAGTAACCAACAACTCGGGCAGTGTGCCAGCCTTCTCATTATTAACAACATAGAAGTAGGCCGCTGGGCCCAACCTTTCCTTGTCATTGTTTGCGATTCACATGAGACTCTAGCACGTTAATTAAAGCTTCCATTTATATCTGAGTTTTTCATTTCCATATCATGGAACAGCTTGTTGGGATCACATTTTGAGCAAAGTACCTCCGATTCTTTATTGAATTTGCGGATAACTATTGCACATGCATGACCCAGACTTTTGGACAAGCCTGCAAGTGGAAGTATCCTTTACCCTGTTGAACCTAGTCACAATATTTGTTAAGGTTTTCTGTCAATTTAACTCTCAGCCTATTCTTTCCAAGAGAAGAAGCCCAGTGCGTTCACTTTCCTGATCTTTATCACCTCAACTGTTCTGGTACAAAAATCTGGAATGTGCTCCCAAAAGGAGTGGTGGAAATAGTTCAGGACATTCAAGAGGGAACATGAAAGAGCAATGAGGAGAGGGCAAAGCAATGGGACAATCTGGATTCCTCTTACTTTTTCACAGTACTAGGGGGTTAAGGAAAGAGTGTTCACGTTGCGGTCCTGTTTCCACAAGCATGCACAAGAAGCGCAAGATGTATTGCAAGACACCATTGTACACAGATGCCGAGAAGTGTGTTCCGCTCTGGCTGAACAACTTTTAATCTGTGGACTCGATAAGAAGAAGACAGAACTAGTAAAGACTTCACATACCCAATAGCTTCCTACTGTGCATAGAAAACCAAACAGTGCAGCACAGGAACAGGCTCTTCAGCCCACAATGTTTGTGACAAACACAATGCCACATTAAATTCATCTCGTCTGCCTGCATGTGACCGACATCCCATCATATTCAAAAGTGCCTATCTAAAAGATTTTTAAAGGCCACTATCTCGTCTGCCTCCACCACCACCGCACACCGGAATTATCAGTAAAGCTGAAAAAACACCAAATACACAGATCGTCTGTGGCTCTTAAGCCTGGTCTATTAGCTTATAGAGAGATTTCATTTGGACATTATTTCCTACACATTTCCCTAATTGAGATTGTTGGAAGTCACACAAATGTGTGACGTCCCAAGAAATCAGTGTTAATTCTCAAGCATCCCTCTTAATTTTTTGTAACGTTAAAATCGAAAGAATGTCAAAAGAAAGTTCAAAATGATCCTTACTTTTGGAAGGATCCTTGGAAGGTTTTTACTTCAAATTGATGCTGTAATGCATCAGTAATTTCAAATCTTTGTAACATTTAAGTCTTATTCCTCAATACTCATGCAAAAATAAAGATCTTGTTATATGTATGTTTATGCTGGTAATGACAACTACTTCTGCAAGCAAGCCAAACACTATAAGGTTAAGGTCAAGTCCATTGCAAAGGAAAGTACAACAATAATTAATGATACGTTTGTCTGGAACGATGCAAAATATTAAATGAGGAACAATTTGCTGGAGCTTTGCCAACCACTCTTGCAGTTTAATGTTAACAATAACAAATAACAAAGTTGGGTAGTCACAGTGAATTATTTCTTCCAGATTTGCTATCTGAAATGCCAAGTTTATTAGGCAGCAGCAACAACTACTGCGCTATTGCTAACAGTTTATAGTCTTGTGGCCCACAATATATCGTAGCGGATAGGCTAATAAATGATAGCTTCACTTTACAAATTAGCAATTTTCTTCCAACAGGACACATTCTGTTACACAACACTAATATTTTCGCAAACACAAATGGTTGCATGAATTAAGCCCAGCGGCAGAAAAGCTCTCTGTACCAATCCATCATTCTAGGCACCTAGTTTTCTGAAAGAGAGAGAGTTCAAAATTAATAGGAAGGACTATACTGGCTCATGATGCTGGCAGGGCTAAAAGCCAAAGAAACAAAATTGTACGGCACTGTATGCATCTCGAGGCTAGGAGACTGATGAATAGCTGTTCAGGCAGAACATAAATTAGAGCATGCAACATTTCAGTGTAGCTATAAAAATATATGAAGGATTGAAAATCTTAAAATGGAAAATTGCCATTAAACTCGTACAATAAACTGGGCAGGTTATATAAATTGTCACCTTCACCTCGCCAACATATAGTGTAGAGAAATATGTGTTAGGCACACAAGGCTGAGAAAACAGGTTAATCACAGAACCAACAAGAATGCCTGGTAGAGACACAGGGAAATGCAGATGCCAGAATGGAGCAAAATACAAAGTGCTGGAAGAACTCAGCTAGTCAGAAGGGAAAGGACAAGTAACATTTGACCTCCAAACCAAATAATTTCAGACCAAATAAAGTATTGGGGGGGGGGGGGGGGGGGGGGGGGGGGGGGAAAGAGTTGGTAAAGGACAGGTGGGGATGGGATAAAGCTTGGCAAGTGATAGGTGGATATAGGCGAGGGGTTTGATTGGCAGATGGATGAAGTGACAAAGGCTAGACATGAAAAGAAGATAAAAGGATATCAGATAAGGCGAGCAGAAGAGTGAAATGTAAAGCCAGAGGGAGAGATATAGATGATGGGGCAGGGGGGTGGCAGTGAAAAAAAGGGAAATTAGGGACTCGGGGATGAGAGTTGAGCATATAAAGGAGGGAAAGGTGACTAGGACGTGATAACAGAAGAAATGGGTGCCCTCTGGGGTTGGGAGGCACAGGAAAGAGAGACGGGGTAGGAAGGATATTTCTTACAACTGGAACATTCAATGTTCATACTGTTGAGTTGTCAGCTACCCAAGCCGAGTACGAGGTGCAATTCCTCCAGTGTGCATGTGACCTCCCACTGACAATGGAGGAGGCCCAGTGCAGAAAAGATCAGTATAGGAAATAGAAAGGGCAGTTAAAATGGTTGCAATTGGGACATCCATAAGGCCTTGGCGGACATAGTACGTGTTCAGCGAAATGGCCACCGAGCTTACACTTGGTCTTGCCCGTGCAAAGGAGGCCACATTGGGAGCACCAAATTCAAGAGACGAGATTTGAAGAGGTGCATGTGAACCTCCGTCTCACCTGGAAGAGGTGCTGAGGTCCCTGGATGAAGGTGGGGGAAGGAGGTGACGGGACAGGTATTATATCTGCTGCAGTTGCAAGGGAAAATTGCCTGGTAATTTTGGTGGAGTGGGAATTGGGTGGGGAGATGGCGCAATCACAGGGGTATAATGAGATTAGCTGGCCTTTGCATTGCAAGTGTTGTCAGCCCACGTTCACTGCTTGAATGAAGTACGATACACAGAGAAACCTTTGGCCATACAGACTTCCAATGCTAAGCCAGTTCTCACACAGACATTTGTGGCCTTTTCACCTGCAAATAGCCAGCCCCATGTCTGAATTTCACTTTGCTTCGCAATTATGTGAGCACACTTTCGACATGCACAAACGCCAAAGCAATTCCTCTCTTAAATTAATAGGTATAAAGTGACGAAGGTTGAATTTGTATTCCTTATTCATGCACATTAATAATTATTATATTTAATGAAACAATGAAATGCTATTTATAAAGATTAAAATATCTTTCAAAGATATCTAGGATTTCTTTGGAAGATTTAACTGATGGGGCCCAGAGACAATGTCCTCCTTAATAAGTATAGATCTGTTCTGGAAAATTGACAACATTTTGCACCCATTGCTCCAGACAGATTCTCTCTATTTGCAACGTGTAAACAAGTGTGATTTGGCTGCTGCCAACAAGAGCATTTCTTCTCTCGGCAATATGTTGCCAATCTGCTTATGTGTTTTTCTTGGATCAACACACAATGAAAAATATGCGGAACCAGATTTGGCAATTAGGAGTCAGTCTGGTTGAAAATCTTGCAAAAGTGACTGCATAGGGGCCTTTAACTGATCCAAGCGTGCAGGAGTGCTGACTCATCACTGCTCAGATTCGAGAGACAATATCCAGATTACAGTGCTGATGGTACCCCTGGGCCAGAGGGAATACGCTTTAGGCAATTGCAGGGCGTCAGAACAATGATGGCAAGTCAAACACTTGCATTCGATCCGCCAAGGCTTACCATATCTCCCAGCTGCTAACTATTTTAACTCCCATTCCCGTACTGACCTTTCTGTCCTAGGCCTCTCCGTTACCACACGCAAATTGGAGCAACGGCACCTCATATTCCGCTTGGGTAGCTCACAATCCAACATATAAACGTTGAATTTTCCAATTTTAAGTAACCAACCCACAACAGCTTCCTTCCCCCTCTCTTTTTCTCCCCAAAGAACCCCCCCCTTTCTTTCCACCCTCCCTCTCCCCTTCCCTCCCCCCCCTTGAACCCCAGCAGATCTTGCACCAGTTTCCCCCCTCTACCTACCCCCTCCATTTATACCGTTTACAATGAATACACAATTCATATCGACAAGCTTAACAATTCACAAATCTTTATCATTTCAGGCTCACACCTGTCTCTGCATCTCTAGTATTTGTCCAACAATCTTCCTACCAAATAACCCGCTCACCTGTATTGACTTATGACCAGCCATGCTCTGTCTTGCCCCCCCTCTCTCAGCTTTCTTTCCCGCCTCCCTACAATCAGTCTGAAGAATGGTCCCAACCCGAAACGTCACCTATATATATTGTTCTTCAGGGATGCTGCCTGACCCGTTGAGTTTTTACAGCATTTTGTGTCTATCTTTGGCACGTTATTAACTTGCCTTGCATTATACGAGGAAGACATGATTGGCCAGAGAGGGTTCAATGACAAGTTAATGAGACCCGACGTCTACTGCAACACCACAAAAAGGAATGGGCACGCAAAATTATGTCAAATACCACACACCCCGGATAACAGCAACATCAAAATCAGCAATGTGTGCAAGGTGGATACAGAGCATGGTTTTCCACAGAAAAATTAAATGATCCAGAAATAGTTGTTATCGCAACTCACTTGGGGAAAATTAACTGTATACAGTGGAAAAGAAAACAGCATGGTGCAAATGAATTCAGGCAACTATATTTATGTAATTAATGACAAAAACATTGGCAGGGGAAGCAAAACAGTCTGGCCTGCTTTCTGAAGTCGGAATTCACAAAATTGGCTCTACAATTAACTGGGCTGCTCCCAGCCCAGTTGAGTATCTGGATAGGAAAATGTTGCATTTCGCGGCATTAACATACCACAGATGACGGGGACCAACTGTTAAGCCTTCAGAGTGAAGCCCTTTAAACAGCTAATCACTTGAGATACTAATTCATATAATGCAGAGATCTTTTTTTCTATTATGCAACAGCAAATGATATGAGGTTTCACTGCGAGAAAGAGTTGGAGATGTATTGATACAAGAACAAGTACTTAAGCAGGAGTGAAATAGAAAGTGAACAGGAAATTTCTGCTCCATGCACTTCCATACTTGAAACATGACAGTAAATATTTATTCCTGGCTGAATGTAATAGTAGAAAGTGGTAGTGCATGTACAAGGAACTCAATTTCCAAAACTCAGTTCCATTAAAATTCAAAAGCATAAAACTGAGCGTCATGCATGAATGCTGCTACACTGTATGCTTTGCGCACATGGCCACATTTCGATCCCAATTACCAATTTCACACAATGCAACATGTTCATTGTTTCCCACTCTGCACTCACAACTGGAATCTACTGAACCCAGAGAACCTACAGTAGACAAAAAGCCGCCAAAGGTAGCAACCTATTGACAGATGACAGCTCCTATCCACCACAGAGGAACATTGTTAACAAGCCGCTCCTAGGTAATATGGACATGACCTTCTCCATGCAACACCTCCCAAAGAGTAAAATCCAGTCATTATTTGTGGGTTTCTTAAAGGCTTGTCCCACGATGCGAGTTCACCCAAGAGCACTCCCGAGATAAATTTTTTTTTTTTTTTTTTAAACTTGTGGTAAGTACGTAGAATGTACGTAGCGGGTACGTCAGAGCTCGTGGATGTCTCGTAGCGGCTCGTAATGCTACCGGCAGGTACTCTGGAAACGCAGAAACTCGTGAAGTTTATTCAACAGTGTGAAAAATTTCCAAGAGAAAAAAAATACTTGTGATGAGATACCACGAGTTTGTGTTTTTTTTTAAAACTCGGGAGAGCTCTTGGGTGAACTCGCATCGTGGGACAGGCCCTTTAAACTTATAACCTTTGATTCCCCAAATTGGGTTGTCCCCTTCAGGTTTCTAATTACTTCAAGAACCATGAAGAATCATGAGGGGAATAGATCAGGTAGATACACATAGTCCTTTATCCAGAGTAGGGGAATCGAGAACCAGAGGACACAGCTTTAAGGTGGGGGGGGGGGGGGGGGGGGGGGATAGATTTAACAAGAACCCGAGGGACAACATTTTCACAAGGGTGGTGGGTGTGTGGAACGAGCTACTGGAGGAGGTCGTTGAGGCAGGTACTATTGCAATGTTTAAGATGTATTTAGACAGGTACATGGATATGACAGATTTAGATGGATACGAGCCAAACGCAAGCAGGTGGGACTATTGTAAATGGGACAAGTCGGTCGGTGGGGGCAAGTTGGGCCAAAGGGCCTGTTTCTACGATGTATGACTGCCATCAGGTAGATATTCCAGTCTTTAGTAAAAATTCTGAAGACAAAGCATTTTTTTTCTTTGCTTACAAATGGGCCAATGAAGCCAAAGTGATTTATTTACTGTGCGAGTGTAACAAATGAATACATTTAATAACAAAGGCACATATTCTGAATGGTCACCTGGAGCGAATGAAAGTGCTTTCGGAAATGTGATTTTCTATCTTTTACAGTGTAAATGTGACTGTGAAGATGTCGAGGTCCAGTGTAAACCATTTCATGAATCAAGGATGATTAATAGTCATATCTACCGAAAACAGAACTATTAATTTCTTGCTCTCCATTTCCATTTTGAGCGAATTGATCTCAACCAAGAGCGTAATGACCTCCATAATGTTCTGCAGCAAATGGAGCAATTATTTTGGGTTCCTTCCCTGATCACGGACATTGGAAATGTTTAATGGAAAAAGCCGTGTGAATATAAAGGTGATACAACCAACGGTCAAATAGCTGTCGATATTCACTAGCCTAGTTACCTAAAACTGACTACTACAATTAGGCACCAAATGGTTGCCATAGATTTTACTTCGGAGTCATGTGAGTGATTCCATGAAGATCCCAGCGCAGTGCGCATGTGCGGCATAATCGCACAGCTGTGCAGAACGCGGCCAGCGGGAGTCGGCAGCTCCCGCATCCAAGGAACGTGAGGTAAGTACTTACCTTAATCGGGCCTTGTGGTTTTTTGCTCCAGGGGGAGCAAAGTAGAGAGGCAGCGGCCCCCGTTTCGACTCCAGCGAAGGAGCCGACAGTGGAGGGGGAAAGGCGCTAACGGGACCGCACACGCTGCGGACCGCTGCAGGGAGCTGCGCTGATGCCGGTCCGCTGAACAGCTGTTTGGTGAACAGCAGCGGACCGGCGGGAAGTTTAAAAACCCGACCGGCAGCCCTGCAGACTCCTGACAAGGAGAATCGCCGCCCGGGAACCGCTACAATGCCGCCTGAAAAACGGCAGGCAGCCTCTACATACAGGTAAGACAAAAATCTTCCCAATTTAACAGGTTCTACAGGAGCCAACTTCCTCCAAAACTGGAACAGGTTGGAGACAGCAAAAATAAGTATGTCTGTCTCCCCAAGCCAGAGGAGGTCATGGAGTTCACCTCCAGGAAAAAAGGGGCACTGGCTGAATGCCAAGGGAGCTGACACTCCTACCCCAGTGCTATTGATCACAGTGCTACCCCATCTCCCTTGTCGAGGGATTGATGCAACAGCGGAGTTTGAGCTATGCCTCCTCCAATTTATAGCACACCCTTTTGCTCCCTCTTTTGAGGCTAGCTAAGGAGGCCAGGGCTGGGCTGGCTTAAACGCTGGGCAGGCGGATGAGAACAGCAGTATGCCAGGGGAGCAGGATCAGGAAGAGCTACTGGGTGTCGTGGGCCACTACATGGCTCCTCCACGCGACCATCTTCCAACAAAGCCCTGCAGGAGCAGGCCTTTCTAGAGGCAAATCCGCAGGCAGCTGGGTCAGCAGACTCGCAGACAAGCAGCGAATTCTGAAGCTCCTAACAGAAGGGTCAAGATGTTACCGCCTTTGCTCGTTTTTTCCACGGATCATACTCACCTGGCAGGCGAGACGCCATGATCACCAAGGTGGTTCTCCCAGAATGAGACTATCCCATTGCACTACCAGGGTGCTGACGCCTAAGATATTCCCAAATTTGGGATACTCGACTGAACAATGGTGCATATAGACCTGCCCGCAACCCCAAATATACGGGGCTATGCAAACCGCTGCTGCGGGAAGAGAGGCAGCTAAACCTGTGCGCCTCATGAGGGCAGGCCATGGAACGAGCAGGACATCGCATCCAACACCCAGCTGGCAGCACCCCTCGGCATCCACCAGCAATATCAAACAAGGACTGGTGAAAGCCTGGCGACCGCTTCACATTACCCCCAAAGTTCTTTTTAGACAGGGGCCCAGAGCGGAGCCGTGGGAAAATGCGCCGCCCCACCGACAGCACCAGCATACCAGCAAACTAGGCCTTCATGAAAAAACAATAAACATGGAGGTAGGTAGTCTGGTTCCTCCCAGTTTACACTAAATAAGGGTGTTCTACTAACTGCGGGGGGGGCATTTACACTTGTTGATAAAGCATGGGATGCTGTCACAAATAACTAAAATATACTCAACAGTATTAGAGGATAAAAACGAATTCAAATTGGGCATATTACCGCCAGTTCAGCAATGCGCCCAAAGGGCATTTTCTCCCTCTAAGAAAAGAGAAGTGAGAAGGTCAAGCTGAACTAGAAAGGCTCATTACTAAACGGATCATGGGAGTAAAACATGAACCATTGGAATTTGTATCGAATATATTCACCAAAACTACAAAAGATGGTGAATGTAGCATCATCATTGATCTAATATCACTAAATAAATCTGTTGAGTATATACACTTTAAGATGGAGACGGGTTTTTGTCACTGCCAGACATCTGATCTCCCAAGGATACCTATGGGGAGCATTGATATGGAAGATGCTAACTATCTTATACCCATACACTAGGATCATTATAGATACCTAAAAAAATTTTACCTGGATAATGGATATCCCGGTTAGGGCAACCATGGGAGCATAGAGCATTCCCTATGGTCTAACCTCAGCCCTAAACTATTATAAATATTAAAAAATGGCCATGAAAATATTAAGAAAACAAGCATAATCATGGCATATATTGGATGATATCCTCATATTAGGGGAAACAAAGGAATTAGCTGTGGCAGCAGTTCTAGCTACGAAACAGCTCCCTAAAGCTCTGAGGTTTATCCCACGCCCAGATAAACCAGAATTGAAGCGTTAACTACCAAGGATTATCTGGGCTTCAATAATAATTCCGTCCATATGACTGTTACTTTGCCAAGGTACTTGGGTCACTATAATCAAATCATGAATGTACCCACTGAAGCTATATCACAATTAAGGTGGTGGGCAGACATATATTTGGCATAGTTTTCAGCCCTATTATCATCACCAATCCCAACTTGGTTATTAAAAACCGATGCCAGTACTTTAGGCTGGGGAGCAACTAAACTCCATATCCAGCACAGGTAACAGATGGACCAATTCACAAACATCGTTACTACACATACTACTTGGGATTGGTGATCGCCTATTGGGCTAAAAAGCATATGCATTTCAAATGCAGCACGTACGTATGTGGTTACGGATTGATAATACTATGGTGGTGGCTTATATCAACCATATGGGGAGCATAATAATCATTATTGTGCAACAAAATTGGTCAAACAAATCTGGCAATGGTGTGTCAAAAGACATTTTAACTATCAGCTGCCTATGTCCTAGGAAGCTAGAACACAGTGGGAGACACCATGTCACGGGGTAAAATTTATGATTACATTGAATAGATGTCAAACCCAAAATATCTGCTAAAGGTATTAAGCAGTTTGAAAGCCAGATATCAATTTGGTTGCACAAGACGGAATCACCAGTAACCTATGTATGTGACTTAGGAACCAAATTAGAGGCAGCAGCGATAGATGCCTACACGCTGGAAGGGGGAATTTCTGCTTTGCCTTCCTCCCTTCTGCCTCATCAGACGGGCACTTCGCAATACAGATGGGATCTGTCTCCGAGATATTGAACGTGCCCGACCGGCCTACACAGCCATGGTTCCCAGTTCATCACGACACGGTGGGCGAGTCACCTATGGATTTCCCTAGTGGACCATGGTTGCTGACTCAACCCAGTATCAGGCACAAGCCACCCATGCCAGGGAAACATCAAACTCCTGGGTGCAGGTTTTGAATAGACCTTACCAGGGACTGGGATTATCCAAAGGAACCATTACCACCATGTCGGCATCCCTGCGAACAGTCACTAAAAGCTAACATGGGTAAAAATACTGCCACGACGCAGGGACAACGAACTATTCAACCACTGACGTATTGGAGTTCCTGGAACATCTACACCATGACTAAAAGGTGAGTTACAGTGCCGTAAATACAGCATGGAGCGCCTTATCTGCTTATCTAAAACAGCATGTCAGCAGAGCATGGGATCCCATATCTCAGAGAAAGGCACCAGCCAGATCCCTCAGCTTGCTCAATCTATGTTAAAAACGCTCATGCTTATGGCTCTAGTACACGCTCACAGAGTCCAGTCACTCCATAAGACTAGACTGGATAACATGGTGATTACCCCAGACGCATCACGTTCATATTCTAGGTCTGGTAAAATCTAACTCGCAGGTATATGAGACTAGGCGAGGTTATGAGTTCGGCACGGACTAGTAGGGTCGAGATCGCCTGTGTTTTCCGTGCTGTAATCGTTATATGGCTTTATGGACCAGGAACGCCCAATTCACTGGTGGGATTCCGGGCCTACCCACCAGAGTCCAGGTTGAGTGTGGTGACCCATCTACTACTATATATAGACACAACCCACAATCTTAGAGGGAGAGGAAAGCCTATGGGTCAACCACAGAAACCCCAAGACGGGGTACGAGCCAAACCACTCCAAGGTGGCTCAAACAGGTACTGAAAGCTGCCGGAATAGATAATAATACATTTTAATCCCATTCCACTAGGGCAGCATTGGTATCAGCGGCTGAACGAATGGACATCCCGGTTGACCACATTCTCAATACGGCAGAATGGTCAAGGGAACGACGTTCAGAACATTTTTTATTATAAACCGTTGATAAACCTGATTTAATTGCAGGAAGAATATTACAAACTGCAATATTAATTTAAGCTCAGGGGAGCTCTTTATGTTGTTATTGTTAACAAATACCTTTCTGTTTCTTGTGAAAGCAGATCCACTGGTTGATTACGATAACACTTCCTCCCTCAAAAACTTCGGCAGTGAGTGAAATAAAAACTGTTACACGGTTTGAAATCACAGACCTTTGAAGTCTTCACGGAATCACTCACGTGACTCCGAAGTAAAATAGTAAGATTAAACGAGTACTTACCAATATGAAGTTTGATCTGTATTTTATGAGGAGTTACGATGAGGGATTACGTGCCCACCGCTCCCACCCTCAATATATAGATCAAACTAATAAACTGATGTCTCATGATCTTTACTATCTTACTTCAAATATTGTGTCTATCCTGTGATTTCACACCGCTGCTTCGAAGTATGCCGCACATGCGCACTGCGCTGGGATCTTCACGTAATACCTCACCGTAACTCCTCATAAAATACAGATCAAACTTCATACTTGTAAGTACTCGTTTAATCTTACTATTAAAAGGCCAAAGACCAAAGCTGGAAGTCAAAATAGAGACATACAGCACGGAAGCAGGCCCTTCAGCCCAACTTGCCCATGACCAAGATGTCCCATCTACACTAGTCCCACCTGCCCACGTTTGGCCCATATCCCTTTAAACCTTTGCTATCCATGAATCTGTTTGAATGTATTTTAAATGCTGTTATTGTACCAAAGGATTGAAAATCTAACTTTATTTGACCCTTCTTTTACCACCTTCTTTTACCATCTTTTTACAATATTTTTGTGTCAACCACTAACTTACATTTCTATCTGCAAATAAGGATACTCTTGCTAGTCTGAGGTCATGCGGGGCCAAATTTAACTACATTTATAATATACAGTTACGGAAGAAAGTGCAAGATGTTCACTTTGCTTTTGGTTAGTTATTTTGAAGATGGAAAAGATTACAATGTCAAACATTAGGGGAGCTAACAGAGGTTCAGCCACAATAAATTCTAATATTGAACCAGAAAGTCAGTTGACAGAGCATAAATGCGGAACAGATAGGTCACAGCAGAACTTTGAGAAAGAGTGCAAGGACAGATGAGAGTATTTTAACACAAACTAGAATTGAAAGCTTGGTAGAGCAAAGCAAAATCAGGATTGACGGCTGAGTGGGGCAGGTACCATAAATCAGAGTTGAGGCAGTTAAACTCATGATGGAGAAGTGTTCATGTGAAATTAGGTGATCCAAGATAAGGAATTAGTAGCTCAACCTTGTGTCAAGTAATGTTGTGGAAGGTGCAAACTCATTGTTTTAGCCACATGGTATTGGCAAATGGTTGTAGAAGCAAGTACATGAGCACAGATCACTGCTGCCTGAATTTCACAGGTCTGAAAGCTCGATCTGCAAAAAAACCCTTTTCTCAAATGATCAAGGACTGTGACGATTCATTGAAAGCTGAAGTGAATTTCAGCATTGAAATTAGCTTTTACTGCGAGATAGCTGCTAAGAAATGGAAAAGGAGCAAAGGTAGAGGACCTACGTCTCACAGGAGTTAAACACATGGCCCATATTGTTGCATGCTTCATTGAAATAATGGATTGTAGTTTAACACTTGGGTCGCTAATGTGCCAAATTCAAGTGGCACCTGCACTGTGCAACTTAACGACAGATGTTTGGGTAAACTTGGCTCGGGATGAATTTGGTAAAAATGAGCAGAAAACTAAGTTCCTGACAGCGGAAGTCCTACCTTTCCGCAGGAGAAAAGAAACACCAAACAGGCACCTACAGTGCCCGCCATAATGTTTGGGACAAAGACCCATCATTTATTTACTTGCCTCTGTACTCCACAATTTGAGATTTGTAATAGAGAATATCACATGTGGTTAAAGTGTACATTGTCAGATTTTATTAAAGGCCATTTTTATACATTTTGGTTTCACAATTTAGCAATTACAGCTGTATTAAGTAAGTAAGTAAGTTTATTGGCCAAGTACTCACATACAAGGAATTTGCCTCGGTGCTCCGCCCACAAGTAACAACATGACATAGTGACAGTTACGAATGACTCATAAAACATTAAACATTAATAAAACATTAATGATAAAACACCATTAAAGCATCCGAATCAGCATTGGAACAGAAGAACACACTCGCGGCTTGGAGTTTCCGAATCGGCCGCTTCCTACCGGAGACCGCGGCTCCCGAAGTCCACAGGCAGAGCTGGGCAGAGTTTCAACACTGGCAACCCTCAGCAAAGCATCCCAGGACTCCGCAATGTTAAAGTCAGCGCCGCCCACGGCTAAAAGCTTTGCAAACCACAGCTACATGGTGTTAATCAGCAGGCCCAACACCCCGGAGCTTCAACAGGCGATCCCCGATAAGGCGTTGTTCCACTCTGCGATGGAATTCAGAGCTGCGCCCACTGCTGAAGTTCTGGCCGGACTCCGGCAGGAAAGGCCGCGCCAACCCAGTTGGTAGGTCACGAGGGGGAGCCGATGATGCGACTCGGTGAAAAGACGCATTCACAACCAGGTAGTGACTGGGAAACGGTTTCCCCCTTTCTCCCCCCTCCCCCCCCACACATTAAAAAAACCCATTAAAACACTTTTAGACATACAAAAAAATAACAAAAAGGGTGAAAGTACTGACTGCTGATGGCAAGGCTCTCTATAATAAATAAAAATCCCAGAACACATGCCCGACAGGTCAGAAACACTCTTCAGGAGTCAGGTGTGGATTTGTCAATGACCATTGCCTGCAGAAAACTTCATGAACAGAAATAAGGAGGCTACACTGCAAGATGCATCCCACTGGTTAGCCGCAAAAATAGGATGGCCATGTTACAGTTCGCTAAGAAATACTTAAAAGAGCAACCACAGTTCTGGGAAAAGATCTTGTGGACAAGATTAATGAAGAGGCTGTTTTTTACCCAAAAATAAGGCATGAAAATTTACCTGCGTCTTGGGGCCGAAGGTTAGGTTGTGAGCCAAGAAAGATAGACTTGGCTACCCCTCAGTGCAGCAACATCAAGAACGATGTTGCTGTACTGAGGACTAACCAAGTCAATCCTTCATTGTTGGCACCTGATGGGAAGCCGTTGTAAAATGGGAATCGGCTGTAAAAGGACCTCCGTTTGGGGGGGGGGGGGGGGGGGTGGGATGGGGTGGAGGTCCTTTCACAGCGTGTGGGGAGTCTGGCCTGGGTCAGCATGGGCGTTGAGAAGGAGGGGGGGTCGGGGAACATGCCAGCAACTCACTGAGCGTGTCAGACCGAGTAACCTCAATTGGTCCCTTAATAGCACTGACGCAAGAGTAAGCTCCACCGCTTGCTGTCCTGTTATCCAATGCCCGCTGACTCTCTCCGCTCTATGATCTTTGCTCTTGAGCTGGCCCCCTCACTACATTGAAAGTCTATGTTGAAAGCAGTGAATGCCATGCAGTGTCACCCAGCGCAGCAAGTGAGGCCATGTCCTGCTCCTGACGGCAGTTGGAATTTAAGGAATGGCGGCCGCTCCCAGCCACCTGCTACTTCCCTCCCCAGTCACAATGCGGTGGCTCCGCGCCCATAGCACCGGGGCAATGGTGAGTGAGTTGCTGGCATGATCCCCGACTTCCTCCTTCTCAATGCTCCTGCCTATGCTGACCCCAGCCAGACTTCCCCCACGCTGTGAAAGGAACTCTCCCCTCAATTGGTCCCTTGAACTGGTATTGTCATTCAATAAGATCACAACTGATTCAACTTGTCCCATTGTGCTCCCATTTTTCTCACCATCTCTCCACCTGTCATCACCCTCCACCCCCCACGCATTCAGAATGGAGAAGATCTGGAAGCCTTGGGCTAATTGAATTGCCATTTTATTTATTTATTTTTGAGCGTGAGAAATTCTATGTCCCGCCAGCCTTTATTCAAAATTTAGCAACTCAAAATGGCGAGTCTTCATTGCTGGGAAATATGGTACAGGTATATCAGAGTGATGGCAAGAGCAAAGTATAGAGGAGAGAAGGAACTGCCCAAGATGCAAAGCATACCACCTCATCTGTGAAACACAGTGGTGGGGGTGTTATGGCGTGGGCATGAATGGCTGCTGAAGGTACAACTGCTGATGACAGGAGCATAATTAATTCTGAAGTGTATAAACACATCTTATCTGGTCAAGTTCAAACAAATGCCTCAAAACATTGGCCGGCGGTTCATTCTACAGCAAGACAATAATCCCAGACATACTGCTAAGGCAACAAAGGAGTTTTTCAAAGCTAAATTCCAGTCTGTGTAATTCTCTGCCTCAGAGGGCAGTGGAGCCAGGTTCTCTGGATGCTTTCAAGAGAGAGCTAGATAGGGCTCTTAAAAATAACGGAGTCAGGGGATATGGGGAGAAGGCAGGAATGGGGTACAGATTGGGGATGATCAGCCATGCTAGCTCGAAGGGCCTAATGGCCTACTCCTGCACCTATTGTCTATTGTCTGTCAATTCCAGAGTGGCCAAGTCAATCACCCGATTCGAACCCAATTGAACATGCCTTTTATATGTTGAAGAGAAAATTGACAGGGACTAGCCCCCAATACAAGCATCAGCTAAAGATGGCTGCAATACAGGCCTGGCAGAGCAGCACCACAGGAGACGCCCAGCATTTGGTGATGTCCATGAATCGCAGACTTCAAGCAGTCATTGCATGCAAAGGATACTGTATGCAACAAAATACTAAACATGACTACTTTTATTTACATGACATTGCTGTGTCCCAAACGTTATGGTACCCTGAAAATGGGGGGGGACACTATGTATAAACACTGCTGTAATTTCTACATGGTGAAACCAAAATGTATAAAAATGGCCTTTATTAAAATCTGACAATGTGCACTTATAACCACATGTGATTTTTTTCTATTACAAATCTCAAATTGTGAAGTATAGAGGCAAATAAATAAACAAATGATGACTCAGTCCCAAACATTATGAAGGGCACTGTAAACATGCAGAGATCCAACAGAAAACCCAGGGCCTAAAAGATAGAAGAGAAAAAAGCCCTCAAGGTAAGAAACCCATTGACAGATAACAGCTGCTGTCCACCAGAGGAAAAATATTACAATATCAAACATTAGGGGGAGCTAACAGAGGTTCAGCCACTGTAAATTCTAATAATGAACTAGAAAGTCAGTTGACAGAGCATAAATGAGGGACCTCTCCAATTGCTAACAAGCTGCTCCCAAATCACAATTATGGATTTTATCCATTCAGAGATAATGTGGACGAAACATTCTCCACGCATTATACATAGGTTTCTTAAACTCAAAGCCTTTGATTCCCCAAATTAGGTTAAGTAGAAGTACATTCTCAAATTTGTATACCCACATAAATTCATCTCCATTTAGCTCTTGGTCCACTACCTAATGCAAGCCATGATATCAATCAATAGATCTCCAACAAAAGCATTCTTGACAAAGGTCAATGTTTCACAAGGCTGTGCAATTTTTTCTTGGTGCAACGTTAAAGTTTATTGCCAAAAATCTCGACGCATAAAAACACGATGCTGTAAGAACTTGAGCAGCATCTACGGAATCCCGATGCAGTTTCTCGACTGAAAATGCTGACTCACCTTTTGCCTCCACAGACACTGAATGACCCATTGAGCTCTTTCAGTGTCCTGCTTTTTGTTCCAGATTAATGCATTGGGGAAGAATCAAAAAGCTGGAATAACTCAGCGGGACAGGCAGAATCTCTGGAGAGAAGGAATGGGTGACATTTCGTGTCGACCCCTTGTTCAGACTGATGTCAGGGGAGTGGGTGGTATAAAATGTAGTCGGTGACAGCAAGACTGGTAGAACTGGAAAGGGCAAGGGGATGGAGATGGAGATGGAGATGGAGAGAGAGAGAGAGAGAGAGAGAGAGATGGAGAGAGAGAGAGAGAGAGAGAGAGAGAGAGAGAGAGAGAGAGAGAGAGAGAGAGCGAGAAAAAGGAAGGGCTACTTGAAATTAAAGTCAGTGTTCATACCGCTGGGGTGCAAGCTACCCAAGTGAAAGACGAGGTGCTGTTCCTCCAATTTGCGCTGGGCCGCATTCTGACAATGGAGGAGGCTCAGGACAGAAAGGTCAGTGTGGGAATGGGAGGAGGAGTTGAAGTGTTGAGCAACCGGGAGATCAGGTAGGTTTAGGCGGACCGAGTGGAGGTGTTCAGCGAAACGATCGCCGAGCCTGCGCTTGGTCTCGCCGAAATACAGGAGTTGAGCACTGGAGGTCCTGCTTGTCTTTAAACTTCCCACAAACGTGGAGCTAATCCACATAAAACAACTATACTCCAGAACTCAATAATGGGACATTTGCCAAGATGACATATATAATTTGCCCCCAGTACATTTCAATGAGGCTACCCTCACACACAACAGCAATTGGAAATTAAGCTAGATAACAGCAAAATCCTTATTAAAAGTTGTAATATATTGCACTGGTCTGACACCAGCTCAGAAACTTCAACATGAACATGCTACTCATCTGCAAAGATTATTGGAGAGAAACACCTGCCATCCACAGGGATCTCCTGCAGGATTCAGTAAATATTAGGAACGCCATCTGATACTTTCCACCTGCTCAAAAAAAACAAACCTTAGGCATAAAATTATAGAATGACACAATATGGAAATGCATTTGGTGAAATGCAGTCACGACAGAGCTTCCCAAAGCAGTCGTACCCTCCTGCTCCTTTCCCCACATTTCAGTTTAAGGTAGGTAATAATACCTTAGTTGGTTTCCATCACCCTCCGAGTTAATACACCCCACTGCTGTTTATATTGCATCAACACATCATGCACTCTGCTTTATATTGTTAGTATAATGCTATTGCATAAACATTATTAAAAAAAACCCATGCAAGGCTCTGTTTGCATAGATTGGGAAAGATTAGAGATTGATAAAGGCATTGCTTTATCTATTCAAATTCCTATTGCAAATACATAAAAGACTGTAATATATTCAATGTAATACCAGGTTCAGGAAGCAAGCACTGAATTAAAAGAGAGTCAACGGTGTTTTACTGTCATATGTCCCAAAACAAAATGATAAAATTCGTACTTGCAGTAATTGTAATACCATAGGACAAACATCGACTCCACCTACACTTTACGTTGTCTCGGGAAAGCAGCCCACATAATCAAAGACCTTTCCAATCCCAGTCATTCCTTCTTCTCCGTGCTCCCGTCGGGCAGAAGATAAAGCTTGAAAGTGCTTGCCACCAGATTCAGGAACAGCTTCTTCTCTCCTCTTTTATCAGGCTTCTGAACAGTACTTCTATAAACTAGGGTACAGCCCAATTCTCCTCTACCTCATTGCGGATATTGGATTTTGTCTCAAACTGTTGTGTTATAAATGATGAGAACTATATTCAACACTCTGTATCTTCCCCTTTGCTCGACCAATTGTACTGGAGTTGGATTGCATACAAAACAAAGCTTTTCACTATACCTTGGTACATGTGACAATAATAAACCCAAACCTAGTCAACATTGATCTTGGATGCTTAAGATAGTTCAGTATTATTTGTTACGGCCCCACTGCAACCAAACAGGACACCAGTAGAACAATCAGCAACTTGAGTTCTTTGCAGAATTTTAGGCCAATGCACTTAAATTGGTTTGGGTGAAAAATAAGGGGTATAAGTAAAGGAGTATATGATAGGAGTTTAATTTCCAAAGGAAGTTTAGCTTTAAACAACATACTAACCCAATTTCTTGTGCTCAAGGAACATTTTCCAATAAACTGCGCAACAATAACCTAATCAAATTCTGGAAAACGCTCCCGATGTCTTTAATAGGTCGAATAAATGCTATAAAAATGATCTTTTTTACCACAAATCCTATATTTATTTCAATCAATACCTATATATCTTCCAAAAAGGTTTTTCAAAAAACTAGACTGAGACATTACAAATTTTATATGGGATTATAAATCGCACAGAATACAAAAAACACACCTTAGTAAACCAAAAGAGATGGGTGGTCTAGCGCTCCCTAACTTTATGTACTATAATTGGGCAGTAAATAATAAAAAATACATGATTCACCTGCTGGACAATTCTGCCCAGCAGGTGGACTGGATTGTAATGGAGAGAGAGGACTGCTCTCCGTGTAATACAGGAGCGACTCTCCTCTCACCAATGAATCTGAATAACAAAAATTATAATAAAAATCCAATGATACATAGCACAATTAGAACTTGGAAACAAATAAAACAGAATCTAAAATTAAGAAATCTATCTCTTTTAATGGCAATAGTCAATAACCCGTCCTTTAAACCTTCAATTATAGATAAATAATTTACACATTGGGAAAGAATGGGAATCAAAACGCTCGGAGACTTGTATGAATTAGGAAAATTATTATCATTTCAACAATTACAACTGAAATATAATTTGAAAAATAATCAATATTTTAAATATCTTCAAATCCGTGACTATCTGAAAAAATACACAAAAGACTATCATAACATGCCCCCAGACTTATTGGATGAAGCCATGAAGACAAAGGCTGAATCAGCAAATCTAATATCATACTTATACAATATTATTTTAAATATTGAAATACCTACAACCGATGGTATTAGAAGAGACTGGGAACAAGAACTAGCTATAAAAATTTCAAAAGAGAGCTGGGATAAACACTTACTATATGTGCATAAATGCTCGATCAACGTACGACATACTCTAATTCAATTTAAAACATTACATAGACTATATTATTCAAAAACTAAAATAAATAAACTTTTCCCCAATGTCTCACCCATTTGTGATAAATGTCAGTCACAAGAAGCTACCATAGCGCACTCTTTTGTTTTTTGTATAAAAATCCAAAAATTCTGGAACTAAATATTTGAAATCTTCACAAAATTAATTAAAATAAAACATGTACCAAAAGCAGAATGGATCATTTTTGGAATATCGGAAGGTAACCCCGAACTAAACGCGTTTCAAAAGAACTTACTTAACTATGGGCTAATAATGGGAAAAAAGCTTATACTCAAATTTTGGAAAAATGCTCCAATACCAACAATAAAAATGTGGATTTCAAACATGTTCGAAACACTACACCTGGAAGAGATGAGGCTCCTCCTAGCAGGCAAAGCAGACCACTTCCAAAAGACGTAGTCTGCATTTATGGAACTATTACAAGCATAAGGTGCAATAGTAATTTAAAATATAAATGGTACCAGGATCTGGTAACGGGGGGTATAAAATAAAAAAAATAAAAAAACACGGATGGTATATCCTTTTTTGCAGAGTTTTGTGTTATAATAGAGCGATTGTTTTTCCTTTTTTTTCTTTTCTTTCTAGGGTCTATTTTCTTTCTTTACTTCCTTCTCTAACTTCTTCCCTAATGGGGCTTTCTTCTCCCAACACTTTCCTGCACCTTCACGATTCTTGCTCACTTTCCTTACTTCTGTTATTTCTACCTTTTTTTAAAGCTCGAAAAACGAAGTTTTACAACAAATGTAATAAGATATGTGATGTGTATTACTGTAATTTACTGTACTTCTAATAAAAATAAATATTTAAAAAAAAAACAGAAAAAAACTGCGCAACAATTTTATAACAGTAGATGTCAGAAATAAGATTGGAAAGAACGAAAAACTTTAAATGGTAGGATGTACAAAGCAAATGAGAAACATATAGTAAGTTGCATCGAAGATAGGAGCCCACGGTGTTGGAGACAAGGTGCTAACATGGATAGAATATTGGCAGAAGGCAAGGAGTGAGAATATAGGGGGTCTTTTCTAGTTGACTGCAAGTGGCTATTAGTGTCCCACAGGGGTTAGTGTTGGGTCCGTTGCATTTCACATTGTCATGTTAATGATCTGGATGATGGAATTGATGGCTTTATGGCCAAGTTTGAAAATGATACGAAGATAGACGGAGGGGCAGGTTACGTTGTAGAAGCAGGGAAGTCTGAAGAATGACTTGGACAGGTTGAGAGAGTGGCCAAAGCAGAGGCAAATGGAATACAGTGTAGAGAAGTGTACAGTCATGCACTTAGGTAGAAGGAATAAAGGCATAGATTATTTTCTAACTGGGGAGAGAATTCAGTAATTGGAGGTGAAAAGGTTCCTGGGAGTGCTATTGCAGGATTCCCAAAATATTAATTTGCAGGAGTGTAGGATAGAACTGCTGGTTTAAATCGAAGGTAGACACAAAATGCTGGAGTAACTCTGGGGAGAAGGAATTGGTGACATTTTAGGTCAAAATCCTTTTTAATTTGCAGGTTGAGTTGGTGGTAAGAAAGGAAAATTATGTTACCATTTATTTTGAGAGGACTGGGATATAAAAGTACAGATGTAAAGCTGAATCTTTATAAGGCACTGGTCCAATCACATCTGGAATATAGAGAGTGGTTTTGGACCCTATACATGAGAAAGGATGTGCTGGCATTGGAGAGGGTCTGGAGGTGATTTATGAAAATTATCCCTGGGATGATTGAGTTACTGTATGAGTAGCATTTGATGGCTCTGTGCCTGTCCTCTGGAGTTTAGTGGGAGGAGGGAGATCTAATTGAAACCTACCGAATAACAAAAGGCATAGAAAATGTGAAGAGGATGTTTCCAGTAGTGGGAAAGTTTAAAACCAGAGGCACAACCTCAGAATAAAAGAAGGCACCTTTAAAAAGATGGGAGTAATTTCTTTAGCCAGAGATAGGTGAATCTGTGGAATTCATTACCACAGTGGAGGCCAAATCATTGGGTATTTTTTAAAGCGGAAATCCGAAAAAAGTTCTTAATTAGTAAAGGAGTCAAAGATTATGCGGAGAAGGCAGGAGAATGGAGATGAGGGGAAATAAAAATCAGCCACGATCGAATGGCGGAGCACTCGAATAGGCCGAATAGCCTAATTCTGATGTCTTATGATCTAATGACCATAATGATGGATTGTTTTTTTGAAATAACCATTGCAAGCTGTTTGGTTCTTGAGTGTTTCTTTAATAACTCAAAACATCAAGTGCTGGTCTCTTATAACTAACTTACTGGAAATTCTGGAAGAACGACCAAAACATTTATAATTTTTGCCACATCCTGACTGCCCCAAACAGCTTAAAAATAAATAAATAAATATTTTAAAAGAAAAATTTAGGCACTGCCATTCAAACAAGGTCAAGAAATTAAATTACCCAGGGCCTCATTTGTGAATGGACATCAAACAATGTCCAAAATGGTGCTGAGAAAAATTAGTGCTTTGCGACTTCCTTCCCACTCTTTCCAGCAGCTTTTGTCTAAAGTGATAATGATACCATGGTGAGCATCGGTATCAGGAAAACTGGGTTGCATTATAAAATAACAACCCACCAGGCAAGTTGGTTATTTCATTATTACTACTTCATGAATCAAAAATGTAACCCACTGCAGTTATTTAATAGGCTACTTCTGTCCCATGAGGCAACAAAATTATAATCATATGACACATCTGGAAAGGCCACAAGTTCGGCAACAATAGAAAGCTCCTGTGCCTCATTCTTTCCAAATGTTATGACCTTATGTTGATTTTAAGACCTACAGATTAATTAAAGTTGTTGTTGATTGTATTGCTATTCCTCTGTGGAATCGTTGTTCTACCTCAGCTGGTGCCATCTGAACAGTGTATTTTGTTGCAGCTACACAGGAAAATAAATCTTGTCGCTTGAACAATGTAGTCAAGGTTTAAGTGCTCAAATGCACATACTGAAATTTGTCAGGGAGGGGGTTGTGCCTCAAGAGAATACATTCATACATGTCAGTGAACAACTGCAATAATTTGATGTTTGTATTATACATAAATGTAATAAATGCAATTGAAATATTTCTGGTCTGCATGATAAGTACAATACTCCTTTTAAAGCAAGATACATGCCAATTAAATCAGGGGTATTATAGAGCTCTCGACAATACTATTCCAAGTCATTTCATTTTGACTTCAAATTAAAATATAGTCCAATTATAGGTTTTTCAATTTGTGGAGATGATATCTGGAAATTTTAATTTCATGCTTAATGTACTGTTACCACTACAACAGAGAGAAGATTCATTGTCAAACCAGGCTATGTGTTAAGGTAGGTCACTTTGCACTCAGAGATCAACCAATAAACCGCTATCTCATTCACTTTATTATAGTAAAAATCAACAAAACGCCTTGATCCCATTTATTTATGTTGATTTTGAATCAATGTTTTGAGTGTTCTAATCTATGTGATATTCGTTCATTAACAGTATCATCTCAATGATCTGCCCTGAAACGCAGTCATTCGCCACTTTAAATTCTTCAGTAAAATGACTTTGATTCATTTTCCTATCCTCTGGACAAAACAAAAGCAAACAGCCAATACAAATGGTCAAATAATGAAACTCAAAACTTACGTATATTAAGAAGTTGGAACATTAGAACTAAAAAAACTGTGGAAGGATAATATGGACGATACAGGCATGAGAGAACGCAGCAATATTGCAAGGGTTCTTGTCCATTTCAGAAATGCAGAGTTATAAGTACTGGACAGGAAAGTTCAGATCAACCATGATCGTACAGAAAGGTAGAACAGACACCAGAGGTTGCATTATCTTGTCCTTCTCTTATTTGAATTATTTTGGATGTCCAGAATAGCACTGGGCAATAGATAAAGATTGACCAGCAGATAGGCAGCAAGATCGTTATGCAAATCAGACAGAGCACATTATCTCATGTAAAAGATGGCATGTATGGCCAAAAAAAACTCCTTGGTACTACAGTAAATTATTATCTCACATAATGTGAGCCAGTCTCTGTAGCGGGGTGTGAAATGCTCAATTCTTCCAAGTCATTTTTCACAATGCAAACATAATTTTTTAATGACAATTACTGTGGGTTTGCCTCACCACAGCAGGATCTTTCCAGAGGATGACACCAGGGAAGTCTTGACCGATTCACAAATTGGGGGGGGGGGGGGGGGGGGGGGGGGGGGGGGTGGGGGTGGTGGGTGGCAGGGGTGGGTTTGCACACCACAAAGGTGCAGCATCAGGTTTTCAAAGGGGACGGGGCTTCTCAAATAATATTATCCTTTAAAAGATGTCTTAACATCTTTCACTTTGATCGAGGGTGATGGGGGACAGCGCAAAGCATTGAGACATATCTAGTATCAGAGAGTGAAATGTAGTGAGAGGGATAGGGGAGGGGGGGTGGGGGTAGTGGATGATGAAGAGGAAGATCACAAACTACTAATGTCCTGTCCATGATGATTGAGGTAGACTCTCCGTAAATCCAAAATATACATCTATAAGCTTATTTTTCCTACATACAAGGTCACAAAATAACTTATGGTAGACACAAAATGCTGGAGTAACACACCGGGTGTCAGCATCTCTGGAGAGAAGGAATGGGTGATGTTTCGGGGTCAAGACCCTTCTTCAGTCTGAGGAAGGGTCTCGATCCGAAACAACGCCCATTCCTTCTCTCCAGAGATGATGCCTCACCTGCCGAGTTACTCCAGCATTTTATGTCAACCTTTGATTTAACCAGCATCTGCAGTTCTTTCTTACACAAAATAGCTTATGTTACAAGGAGAGATTGTTTTGAAGCCTCTGAGAATTGCAACAGCTTACCCATCAATTTAAACTTGTAAATTACATTCTGATACAGGTAGCAAAAGTCACATTTGAGCTAAACGACACATCTGCATTCACAATTCACAAAATGGTACAGCTCCATCTGCTAAGAATTTCCACATCGCACTTCATCACCATCACACACTCCTGCCTGGGAAGCCAATTAGAGAATGTCAGGCCTTACTGAATACCAGGTTCAAAGTACAAATAGCACTAATAGGGCTGCAACAGTCTGACAGCCTCAAGGCTTCAGCTAAACCCAAGCCAAAATGTTTGCTTCAAATTCCTGCAAATAAGTCATGGCTTAAGGCAACGACCACAGCAGGAAGAGTTCTGCAGAAGGCAGGTAGGATTTGGTTTCTTCAGCAGAGGTGTTCCAAACCCCTTCTGTTCTGTAGCCAAATGAACCCCTGTGCACAAGATAGAAAATCAACCAGGAGTATCAGAACTTTGCACTATTCAGGATTATATTAATGAAAGTAATGTAATGGGCCACCTGTACAGAGACTAATAGCCCATATGTTTTCAGCAATTTATATTAACGCACATGAAATATGCTTTAAAGGCTGTCATCACACTGTATTTATATATGGTTAATCTTTTCTGCCAGAGTTTGCGATGAGCCACATGTAGTGTCAGAACTTACCTCATTACCCACCGCATAACAAAAATAAACTGCATCTACAAAACATTAAAAGCAAAACACTTCCAGGAGACGTGCCAAAAAAAATGATGAAACAGGATGGGCAAAAAGGGTTCAACAGGGAGACATTTAGAGAGCGGATGGCAAATCACAGATTATGTGACCAAGATCCAGAAAATTATACCTAGTCAATCTTGAACCTACTTGTCTTATTGGGGGAAGAAAAGAAGCTGCATCTAATGTTACACCCATACTACTCTCAAGAATCCAAATGCAGGCCCAAGTCCAAATTCTGGACAATATTAATGCTCTCCAAATATATAGTAGAATAGGGATTACATCAGGGCTAGTAATTCAGCAGTCTAGCTAGCCCAAAATTGTGGAGACATTTTCGAATTTAAGATGCTTATAGAATTCTAGAATGAAAAGTCCGAGTCCTGACAATTCTGATTGTTATAAAATCACATTTGACCTACGAATGTCCTTTAGGGAAGGAATGTTTGCAATCTTTAGTGTCTGACCCACAGGTCTCCATATGGACAACAATAAACACCCACAAATTTCAAAGAAAATTAGAAATGGATAATAAATGCTGGCCTTGCTGGTGATGCAAGACTAAACATAACATCCCATCATTTGTCTCTAGTGGTCTATGTCTGATTTTATGTTTCATACAAGAACCCTTTGCGTTTTTGTTGTCCTTCCATTCCATTGGCAAGAGAAAGCTTGTACCAAAGTTAGTAACAAATGCAGAACACTTGTTTTCATCCTAGTCTCAAGTTGCTCTTGGTGTGAACTCAGTATGATAATGGGGACAAAAACTCAAATTCATGGATTTTATTGGATTATTTGACAAAAAAATCTTCAAGAAAGAAATTGATTTAAATGAGGAGTCAGAAATTGGCCCTTTGTTCTGCCACATTTATGCTGACTTTTTCTGTATCTTTCTATGTCTTGCCTATTGAAGTAGTTGTCTGAATGTCTCTTGAACGGTAATAGTTTCTGATTCCATCACCTCCCCTGGCAACAGTCCAGATATAATTTACACAGTGTTAAAAAAATAAATAAACTTACCCCTCAGATTCCCTCTTAAAATAAATTTCTCTCAACATAAATTTTTGTTTTTGATATCACTATCATGTGAAAAGGATTCTGACTCTCAACCTAATCAATGCTTCTCATAATGAATGTATTTCTGTCAGGTAACCCTCTCAACTTCCTCTTCTCCAGTCGAAAACAACCCCAGCCTCTCCAATCTCTTCCCATAAGTAGTCCTCCAATCTGCCCACACTCCAGAGAATTTATTCATGTCCAAACATCGTTTATTTTAAAATCATTAGACAATAAAGTAATAAAATTAAAATAAAGGATCTCAAGGATATTTAATAGATTCAACATATGTTTAATAAGTCCAGCAAGGTCATATTGAACTGCAAGTAGACTACAAGTGAGTGAAGACACACCTGCAATAGTGTGTACAGCTCGAGTCTCTCGACCAGTGCAAGTAATATTACTGATTGAGGGAGAGTAATGAAGGTTAATTAGATTAATTTCTAAGACAAACATTGCTCATCCTACAGGACAAGAGGTGAAGCAGATTGGGTCTGTATTCTTAAATTTATAATAATGAGGTGACCTCATTACAAAAGGGCTAAGCACGGTAGCTGCAGGAATGATGGTTCCATCTGGCCATGGTATCTAGGACCTGGCACCATTGTACCAAAAGGACAGTTGGTCATTTAGGAATGAAGTTAAAAATAATCATTTCAAGAGAGTGAAATTTTGAAATTAGCCAAGAGGATCAGTGGCATATATATGGCCGACTGCTCAAAGAACGGTTGGATATTGAAGGAATCGAGGGACGAGGTTAATGCAAGAAAGTGGCATACCAGGTAACAGATCATCCATTATCTTTTTAAACAGTACCACAGACATCAGCAGCTGAATATCCCATCGCTGCTTCCACTGCCTATGCCCTAATAGCGGTATTGATACAGCCAGTCATTTTATGAGCGAGCGTGTATAGATGGTTCTATAACTAAACCCAGGTACATGATTAGATTTCAGTTCCCTGAACAACCAAATTGTACGTTATCTCAGAGAACAAGGGTGCCATTGTTCAATATGTCACAACTCAGTGAAGGGGAGGGCCCTGGGGAGAGTTATACTGCATAGGAACTTGGAGCACAAGCGCAGTTTCCTGAAAGTGGCATCAGAGGTAGATAAGGTGGTGAAAAAACACTTGTCGCCCGCTGGCCTTCATCAGTCAGGGAATCGAGTATTGATGTTATGATACAGTTATGGGAGATGTTGGCGAGGTCACACCTGGAATATTACATTCAGTTTTGGTCACATTCCTCATCGAGAGAAAGTGGTTGAGCAGGTACAATAACGACATTTAAAAGACATTTGAACAGGAACATTTCTAGGGAAAATTTAGATGGATATGGGCAAAACATAGCAAATGAGCCTCACTTGGTCGGCATGGAGGTTCTGGGGCAAATGCCACATTACATTCAGTGTAGATCTCAAATACTGTTAAATCACCCACCATGTTATCTTTTTTTTTTGCTATATTGCAGATAAATTAGATAAAAGAACAAATTGCCTAATTAAACTGCCATTTGTGAATATACATGCAAACAAAATAGTTCAATGCTAAGAGTACCAATAATTGTAAAAGACAAAAGTCTGATAATAATTATTACATTGAAATTCAGTAATGCAAAAACTATTTGGCACTTAATTATGTACACTTATTTAACTTCCATTAAAATCCATAAACATTGGGATACCGAAGAAAGAAATGCAGAAGACCATAATACCAGTGATTTCAGGTTTAGTGGCATTTAACGCCACTATTCACAATTTACAACATTTTCCATTACAGAATCGAAGGCCACATATCCTGATGCCATTCCCAATTACTGTTGAAACAAGTAATTTGCACCTAACAGGCTTGATAAAATACGAGCTCACATCGTCAAATAATACTCCATTTGGCAGATGCAAATTGTTCACCAAGGACTACAAAATACATTTTAACAGCATCGTGCTTCTCAGGGGTGATAATATAGAGAATACATAACACTAAGACCTTGCTATTCGCGAGAGGAAAGGGCAGACCTTGTGGATAATAAAAACCATAATCACAGATACCTCCAAGGCTGCCGACAATAACTCTAAGTTTGTAATGACATAACATATAATAATAATAATAAATTTTATTTATGGGCGCCTTTCAAGAGTCTCAAGGACACCTTACAAAAATTTAGCAGGTAGAGGAAAAACATGTAAGGGGAATGAAATAAATAGTAGAGACATGACTAGTATACAAAGTAAATACAGAATTCAATACAATGCACAGATGAAAAGGGACGACACGTGGGGCTAAGGATAGGCAGAGGTGAAGAGATGGGTCTTGAGACGGGACTGAAAGATGGTGAGGGACACGGAATTGCGGATCACATGGGGGAGGGAGTTCCAGAGCCTGGGAGCTGCCCCGGAGAAGGCTCTGTCCCCAAAACTGCGGAGGTTGGACTTGTGGATGGAGAGGAGACCAGCTGATGTGGATCTGAGGGGCCGTGAGGGTTGGTAGGGGGAGAGGAGGTCAGTGAGATATGGGGGGGGGGGGGGGAGGGGGGGGTGGCAGATGGTGGAGGGCTTTGTAGGTGAGGATCAGGATTTTGTAGGTGATCCGGTGGGAGATGGGAAGCCAGGGAAGTTGTTTGAGGACTGGAGCGATGTGATGCCAGGATATGGTATGGGTGATGAGTCGGGCGGCTGCGTTCTGGACCAGTTGGAGTCGGTTGATGTAGGTGGAGCTGATGCCAAGGAGGAGTGAGTTGCAATAGTCCAGTCGGGAGGAGATGAAGGCATGGATGAGTCTTTCAGCAGCGGGCAGTGTGAGAGAGGGTCTGAGTTTGGCGATGTTATATGTAATCAATCCCTTAATGGATATAACAACTTCTATGCGTTTCAACAGTGCAAAACAGACTTATTTTTCACTACTTTCCAGCCAAAGGCTGGATAGGATAGGTTTATAGCTCAAATGCAGGCAAATGGGTCAAGCCCAGTATGCCAACTTGGCTAGCATGGCCAAAGTGAGCAGAAGGGCCTGGGTCTGTGCTGTACAGTTCCATGACTCTATGGCAGGAAATGTGATCTATCTCTCGGCAAGCAGGATACACCACTGGATAGGTCTCCAGAGGAATATGCAATATTTATCAACACTCAACAAGGTGACTGGCCTCCCATGCAAGGCATCAGATAAAGAGGACCTGATATACTTCACACCCAGGGAGATATATATGGCAGATCAAATCTGAGATTTATGCCCATCCCACTTACGCAATTTTTTAGGCGACTAGGCTGTCACCAGGGTGCCGCCTGTATGGCCGTGAGTAGTCCCATCAGTTGCCCTAAGAATCGTAGCATTTTACTGATCGCCGCTGGATTTTGAAAATGTTCAAAACTTTTCGGCGACAGTCGGCGTGATGCCAATGAGCGTAGCTTGACTTCTCCTGAGGTAGGTTGTCGCCAGTGCCGACTTCGTGTTTTTTTGTTGTTGTTAAAGTATAATTTTAGTTTAAATTTTATGTCGGGGGGGGGGGGGGGGGGGGGGGGGGGGGGTCCAGTCACCGTTTTTTCAGCAACTTGCCACGACCATGACAGTTGCCAGCAGTCGCCTAAAAATAGTCTAAGTGGGACAAGCCCATTAGTCTGGTCTATTGCATTGCCAATTTCTGAGTCTTTCTATGATTTGTCAGACCAGAGTACAAATTGTGTAAAAGTAATGACATAGAAGGCATTACTCCGAGCCTTGGTCACTATGGATTTATAATACATTGCTACATTACAAAGGAACTTAGGTTACAGGTGGATTTTGTGACTGCTAGTTACTGTGACTTTATGTTTTAAGGATAACATCTAACATGTAACAAGAGGACAGCAAAACAAAACAAAAATCCTGACCAATTATTTGTGCTGTTCATCCAATTTCCTCTTTTAGAACTATGCCAATGGTGGCTTTTAAAACGTTTTTAAACTCATTTTGAATTGTTTTGAAGTAACACCATAAGGAGCATTGCCTTGGCTGGATCTCACAAGAAGCAGCTTGCAGTTCAGCTAGGGTTTATGCCAGATATTATTAGCAAGTAACTACTACCATTTACCACTTTTCAGATAAAATGTCAAGTGGCTCAGCTGAGGTGTGCAGCAATCAGACCCTCAAAGCGTGTAGGAGGAAACTGCAGATGCTGGTTTTCACTGAGGATAGATACAAAATGCTGGGGTAACTCAGAGGGACAGGCAGCATCTCTGGAGAGAAGTAACGACGGACGTTTCAGGTCGAGACCCACCTTCAGTTTGGATCGCATATTCAGGTCCCTCGCTGCATAGCTGAGCACTTTTTGAAATCAGAATCTTTAAGCTATTGCACCATTTGACAGCCTGCACTACCAAAAACTCAGGCGGGCTAAGAATCATCACTGTACCCAGACTGTGGAGTGGCATGAGGCCTTTCGCCATGCGAGACATTGGGTTTCAACCTGCATCAGGGATTGGAGAGGGGACGTGGGGTAATGGAGGAGAGAGAAGTGCAATTCAAAAGGTGCAGCTACATGAACTCAAGTCCTTGATACACCCTTCTCTTTAATGGATATGCGAAACAGCTTACATTTCAATTCCACTCAAGCTCCTCCTTCATATCTTGTATCAGTGCAGGGATCGCTATATTGATGCTGCTTCCTACCCTATTACAGAACTCAAATGGTTTCATCAACTTTCATGCTAATTTCTACCCCACTCTCACATGGTCCACTTTTAAACTTCTTCCATTCGGTGACTCCTCTAGCTTAATCTTGAGGATTAACAACTGATATCCAGTACAAGACTATACATTCCCACAGCTACGTTGACTATACCTCCTCACACTCCGCTTTAGGAACCGTTTCATTCTTGTTCATTGCACGGCGCCTGCAGATTTGTTATGATTATGACTATTTCCACATTAGTGGCTCAAAGATGTTCTCCAGAATCCTCAACAATGGTTATCTATTTAACGTAATTTGCAACATTTCCAAACATTTGTTCTTCTTCCTCCCACACTTCAACTCTCATTCCTTCTCATCCCATCCAGAGGAAGGATAGGACACCCATCATCAATTTCTATCCAACCAGAATCCATTTACAACAGATCATCCTTCGTAACTTCCTCTTCAATACTCTCAGAATTCTAAAAGGTCTGTTCTGCCCACAATGCCTCGGTTCATTCTTCTTTCTCGATCAACATCCACTTCCTTTCTAATGGCAAATTACGAGTAACCAGGAGTTACATCATTTCTTTGTCCATTCCCCCCCCCCCCCCCCCCCCCCCAACCAATTTAATGTACCTCTTCCAACAAGGTACTGAATTTGCTGCCCAGAATGTAGTCTGCTCAACAATGAAGAACTATATGGTCCATGAGATTAGGTCGCATGTGTTCCATGACGAGCTAGCCAAATGGTACAAAATTGGTTTTGTGATAGGAGTCAGAGTGGAGGAGTGCTGTTTTTTTTAGATTGGAGGCCTATGACCAATAGTATGTGCAGGGATCAATGCTAGGGGCTTTGTTCATCTTCTTCGATATTAACGATTCGTATGAGAATATATTTGGCATAAGATGACACCAAATTGGTGGTATATTGGCCACAAAGATGGATGCAACAGAATCTTGATCAATTGGGAAAGTAGGCTAAGGAATGGTAGATGGCATTTAACTCAAACAAGTGCAAGGTGTTGTATTTTGGGATGTAAAGCCTGAGCAAACAGTAAATGGCAGTGCCCTGGAGAATGTTGTAGGACAGAGAGACTGAGGGTATATGTATATAGTAACCTTGCAGCGCCAGAGACCTGGGTTCGATCCAGACTACAGGTGTTGTCTGTATGGAGTTTGTACGTTCTCCCAGTGACCTGCGTGGGTTTTCTCCAAGATCTACGTTTTCCTCCCACACTCCAAAGGCGTACAGGTTTGCAGGTTAATTGGCTTGTTAGAAATGTAAAATTGTCCCTTGTGTGTGTGTGCGTGTGTGTGTGTGTGTGTGTGTGTGTAGAGCAATGTTACTGTGCAGGGGTCTCTGGTTGGTGTGGCCTTGGTGGGCCGAAGGGTCTGTTTCCACGCTGGATCTCTAAACTTCTAAAGAATATGGAGATGAAACATGTGTCACATATATGGAATTAGAAGCTACTGTATCAATATGTTCACAGATTATTCCACTGGAACTCTCATTTATGGTTTTGTTACTTTCAAGCTTGACTATACTATTTTCATGATCATCACATGCCCTTTAAATCTGAGCTTATTGACGCATTAGTTCAAATATAGTTTGGTTAATCACATCTGCACTGTGAACGCTGATTTGACATGGGGATAAGCGATAACCAAATTCACAGAGACCAGAAAAGGAGGCAGATGTCATGAACATATGTGCAAGACATTTGTGAGGTCACATTGAAGTATTACGTTTAATTATGGCCACTCATTTATAGGAAAGATATTGTGAAGCTTGAAAGGGTGCAGAGATTTACGAGGCTGTTGTAGAACTCTCGTCGGAGAAACGTCTCGACCTGAAATGCCACCCATTACTTCTCTCCAGAGCTGCTGCCTGTCCCACTGAGATACTCCAACTTTGTGTCTATTTACAAGGATGTTGCCAGGACTCGAAGTCCTGAGCTATAGGGAGAGGTTGAGCAGGCTGGTATTTTATTCCTTGGAGCACAGAAGGATGAGGGGTGATCTTATAGAGGTGTATAGGATCATGAGGAGAATAGGATAAATGCACAAAATATTTGACCCAAAGTAGTGGAATCAAGAACCAATGGACATAGATTTTATCACAATATTTAAAATACATTTGGACAGATACTTAGCTAAGTCATAAGGAATAGGAGTAGAATTAGGCCATTTGGCCTTATCAAGTCTACTCTGCCATTCAAACATGGCTGATCTATCTCTCCCTCCTAACCCCATTCACCTGCCTACTCCTCATAACACCCAACACCTGTACTCATCAAGAATCTCTCCATCTCTGCCTTAAAAATATCCACTGACTTGGCCTCCACAGCCTTCTGGGGCAAAGAATTCCAGATTCACCGCCCTCTGACCAACTACATTTCTCCTCATCTCCTTCCTAAAAGACGTCCTTTAATTCTGAGACTGTGACCTCTAGTCCTAAACACTCCCACTAGTGGAAACATCCTCTCCACATCCACTCTATCCAAGCCTTTCACTATTCTGTATGTTTCAATGAGATTCCCCCTCGAACTCCAGCGATACAGAACCAGTGCCGGCAAACGCTCCTCATAGGTTAAGCTATTCATTCCTGGGATCATTCTTGTAAACCTCCTCTGGACCCTATCCAGAGTCAGCACATCCTTCCTCAGACACGATGCCCAAAACTGCTCACAATATTCCAAATGTGGCCTTACCAGCGCCTTATAAAACCTCAGCATTCCTGTTTTTTTTATACAAGCCCTCTTAAAATAAATGCTAGCATTGTTTGCTTTCTTTACTACCAATTCGATTTAGAGATTAATGTTTTGGGAATCCTGCACCAGCACTCCCAAGTCCCTTTGCATCTCCGATTTCTGGATTTTCACCACATTTAGAAAATAGTCCACGCCTTCATTCCTACTATCAAAATGCATGACTCCACACTTTGCTACACTATATTTCATTTCCATTACTCTGCCCACTCTCCTGCAGAGTCCCTGCTTTCTCTACACCATCTGCCCCTCCACCTATATTCGTATCGTCCACAAACTTTGCCACAAATCCTTCAATCCCCTCGTCCAAATCATTAATATACAACTTCAGAAGCAGCAGCCCCAGCACCGACTCTTGCAGAACTTCACTAGTCACAGGCAGCCAACTAGAAAAAGCCCCCTTTATTGCCACTCTTTGTCTTCTGCCATCCAGCCAACCCTCTATCCATGGTAGTATCTGCTCTCTGATACCGTGGGCTCTTATCTTCCTAAGCAGCCTAATGTGTGGCACCTTATCAAAGGCTTTCTGAAAATATAAGTAAACAACATTTACTGACTCTCCTTTGTCTGTCCTGCCATTTACTTCTTTAAACCTAATCTGAGGAAGGACATTCTTGCCATAGAGGGAGTACAGAGAAGGTTCACCAGACTGATTCCTGGGATGTCAGGACCTTCATATGAAGAAAGACTGGGTAGACTCAGCTTGTACTCGCTAGAATTTAGAAGATTGAGGGGGGATCTTAGAGAAACTTACAAAATTCTTAAGTGGTTGGACAGGCTAGATGCAGGAAGATTGTTCCCGATGTTGGGGAAGTCCAGAACAAGGGGTCACAGTTTAAGAATAAAGGGGAAATCTTTTAGGACTGAGATGAGAAAAACATTTTTTACACAGAGAGTGGTGAATCTCTGGAATTCTCTGCTACATAATGTAGTTGAGGCCAGTTCATTGGCTATATTTAAGAAGGAGTTAGATGTGGCTCTTGTGGCTAAAGGGATCAGGGGGTATGGAGAGAAAGTAGGTACAGGATACGGAGTTGGATGATCAGCCATGATCATATTGAATGGCGGTGCAGGCTCGAAGGGCCAAATGGCCTACTCCTGCAGCTATTTTCTATGTTTCTATGTTAAAGAATTTCAGCAAATTTGTCAAGCAAGACCTCCCCTTCACAAAGCCATGCGAACTTCAGCCTATTTTATCGTGAAATTCTAAGTACCCCATAACCTCATCCTTTATAATAGACTCTAAAATCTTATCAACCACTGAAGTCAGACTAACCGGCCTATAGTTCCCACTATTCTGCCTTGCTCCTTTTGCGCAGCGGGGTAATATTGGCAATTTTCTGCAACCACTCCCGGCACTAGTGATTCCTGAAATATCACAAAGATAAGTTCAGAAGGATATGGGCCAAAGGCATGCAAGTGGGACTAGTGTAGTTGGAACATGTTGGTCGGTTTGAGCAAGTTGAGCTGAAGCTCTATGACTCTAAATAAAGTTGAGCTCCACGCTCTGTGACACTAAATGAGAGGAGTTAGAGGGTGCTGCCAGAACACAAACTTAAAAAAAATTGGGAAAATGCAGAGCTGTTAGACATGCCTGGCAGGTCAGATATTGTTAACATAGAGAGAAAATCTGAGCAGGTGTTACAGGTGGATCAGCTGGTTCTAAAACAAAGAATGCAAGTTGTAGAATTCAATATCTGTGCAACGTACGGAGAGTGAATACAGGGTGCTGATCCTCAAGCAAGAACCCAAAGATAAATAGGTTTGTGTGTGCATCCAAATTCAGTGTCCAGCCTCAAACCCTGGAGCCGCTATTCTTGCTAATGAGGGAGTGCAGCGTGGGTTTACAAGGTTAATTCCCGGGATGGCAGGATTGTCATATGCTGAGAGAATGGAGTGGCTGGGCTTGTACACTCTGGAGTTTAGAAGGATGAGAGGATGCCTTTATTGAAACATAAGATTATTAAGGGTTTGGACTGGCAAGAGGCAGGAAACATGTTCCCGATGTTGGGGGAGTCCAGAACCAGGGGCCACAGTTTAAGAATAAGGGGTAAGCCCTTATTTAGAACGGAGACGAGGAAACACTTTTTCCACACAGAGTTGTGAGTCTGTGGAATTCTCTGCCTCAGAGGGTGGTGGAGGCCGGTTCTCTGGATACTTTCAAGAGCGAACTAGATAGGGCTCTTAAAGATAATGGAGTCAGGGGATGTGGGGAGAAGGCAGGAACCGCGTACAGATTGGGGATGATCAGCCATGAATGGCGGTGCTGGCTCGAAGGACCGAATAGCCTACTCCTGCACCTATTGTCTAGTGTCTGTGAGGCAGTAACACGATCTTCCATGCTACCGTGCTACACTGCTAGGATGTCTCTGGTGCTTCCTTCAGCCACCAAGTCAGGCTGCATCCAAAGATCCTCTGCAATGCTTAGAACCAGATGAACCCCTCACTCCCATAATTTTTTTCTCATCATCTTTCATGCTCTCGCCAAAACTATCTTATCCAGGGGGGCAGCTTCCTACTGCTTTAGCCTTATGCCCACTAGACTGCTGGCCATCCAACTTCACTTCTGATGCCAATATTAGTTGAAATTGATTAGTGTTCTTTCTTGTCAAATACTCTTGCTCATTAAGATTGATACCTCACAGAAACAGGCCTTTCGGCCAAACTTGCCCATGCCAACCAAGATGCTCCATCAATGCTAGTCCTACTTGTCAGCGTTTAGCCCATAACTCTCTAAATCTTTCCTATCCGTGTCTCTGTGCAGATTATTTTAAATATTAAAAAACATACCTCAATTAGCTCCTCTGACAGTTCATTCCAAATACCCACCACCCTTTGTGTGAAAAACACCCTCATTCACCTTTAAAATATATTAGAATACCTTACCTCAAAATGAAATCACCATTCGTGGCCTACTGCCTTATCACCCATTTATTTTTATCTCTCCGAGTTCGCGTTTATCATTCTTGAACATGTTTAAATCTCTGAATCACCTTTTACTCAGGAAATGGTACTCAAATGATTCTTATTAAAGTCCCACCCCCCAACCTGTGCATCACATCTGAGGGCGACGAGAACAAAAATAATTTTTTGTCCTTATCAGCCTGCTGGCAGCCACGTATCATTTTTAATCAATAGATTTTTAATCAATAGACCCAGCCCTCTGCCAGCTGGGTAGATCTTATTTCCATTCCTATGTATCCACTCATATTTAATCAACAATAATCTCTCCTAACATGACTAAGCTTTTTTTCTCCCAAAGCGATTTCTATGAAGTGGCTCAAGAAGTTTTACTGCATTCCAGGTCCAACACAAATTTCATTTGTTGCCGATTCAAACAATGAAGTAAAAAATTCATTGAGATAATTAAATGACAATGCTTACGGGTCAAGGAATTTATATGCTGTGACGTCATTTAAGCAATTTAATCAGATCATTATTTGTAATCCACCCCGTCTGTTCTGCACCTTCTCTATGCAAGGTGTCAAATCTGCAGTGTCATATTTATCCAACACAGGAGCTCTGCCTAAGCAACCTGTTAATCAGAACTCTCGCATTAGTTTCACTCTTTTGCCCTTTCCCCAGAGTCTTGCATTTATTAGTCTTTAACAGATACCAACAGGAGGTTCCAGGCAAACATCTATGATTGACTGTAAAAACCAAGTGCTGGAGTAACTCAGCAGTCAGGCAGCATCTGTGAAAGGAATGCATAGGCAATGTTTTAGGTTGGGATCCTTCTACTATGATTGAAAGACCAGGTAAGCCTTCTTGGGAAGGTCATGCCCTTTGCACGGCTATCAACAGACTCTCAATCAGAAACTTCTCCCAAGAAAGAATTGTGAATAGATTAATAAGTAGCTGGAGGACATGATTTTAGAATGTGCATAAAGGCGCCTAGAAAAATGCAACTGTTATATAACCAAATAACAATTACAGCACGGAAACAGGCCATCTCGACCCTTCTAGTCCGTCCCGAACATGTATTCCCCCCTAGTCCCATATACCGGCGCTCAGACCATAACCCTCCTCCATTCCTTTCCCGTCCATATAACTATTCAATTTATTTTTAAATGATAAAAATGAACCTGCCTCCACCACCTTCACTGGAAGCTCATTCCACACAGCCACCACTCTCTGAGTAAAGAAGTTCCCCCTCATGTTACCCCTAAACTTCTGTCCCTTAATTCTCAAGTCATGTCCCCTTGTTTGAATCTTCCCTACTCTCAGTGGGAAAAGCTTATCCACGTCAACTCTGTCTATCCCTCTCATCATTTTAAAGACCTCTATCAAGTCCCCCCTTAACCTTCTGCGCTCCAAAGAATAAAGCCCTGAATAACTGTTCAGAAATTTCTGACATACAAGTGCGCAAAAGTAGAGAAAGACCATTTGAAATGGCACGGAGAAACATCGGACCATTTACAAGGAGTGCTCAAAAACCCTGCTGACTCATAAATTACCCACCCATTCCATTACGAGGGAATTGAATGTAACATCTCCAAGTTTGCGGATGACACGAAGCTGGGGGGCAGTGTTAGCTGTGAGGAGGATGCTAGGAGGCTGCAAGGCGACTTGGATAGGCTGGGTGAGTGGGCAAATGCATGGCAGATGCAGTATAATGTGGATAAATGTGAGGTTATCTGCTTTGGTGGCAAAAACAGGAAAGTAGATTATTATCTGAATGGTGGCCGATTAGGAAAGGGGGAGATGCAACGAGACCTGGGTGTCATGGTACACCAGTCATTAAAAGTAGGCATGCAGGTGCAGCAGGCAGTGAAGAAGGCGAATGGTATGTTAGCATTCATAGCAAAAGGATTTGAGTATAGGAGCAGGGAGGTTCTACTGCAGTTGTACATGGTCTTGGTGAGACCACGCCTGGAGTATTGCGTACAGTTTTGGTCTCCTAAACTGAGGAAAAGCATTCTTGCCATAGGGGAGTACAGAGAAGGTTCACCAGACTGATTCCTGGGATGTCAGGACTTTCATATGAAGAAAGACTGGATAGACTCGGCTTGGACTCGCTAGAATTTAGAAGATTGGGGGGGGATCTTATAGAAACTTACAAAATTCTTAAGTGGTTGGACAGGCTAGATGGAGGAAGATTGATCCCGATGTTGGGGAAGTACCGCACGAGGGGTGACAGTTTAAGGATATGGGGGAAGTCTTTTAGGACCAAGATGAGGAAAACATTTTTCACACAGAGAGTGGCGAATCTGTGGAATTCTCTGCCAAATAAGGTGGTTGAGGCCAGTTCTGGAAGCAGATATGGTGGCATTTAGAAGGCTTTTGGATAGGCACATGGATATGCAGGGAATTAAGGAATATGGATCATGTGAAGGCAGAGGAGATTAGTTTATTGTGGCATCACATTTGGTGTGGACATTGTGGGCTCTAGGGCCTGTTCCTGTGCAATCTTTGATGTGTTCTAGATTCCCTACAATTGGAAACATCCTCTTCACATTCAATGTCATGCTTTTTCACAAGTCAAGAGTGTTTGGTCATATTTACTGAAACTAAACAATGAAATTCTTACTTGCAGCAGCACAACAGGTTTGTAAAAGCAGCCCTCAATATATAACAAAAAATGTTCAATTAATGAAAAAAAAACAATATAATGTAAAAATAAAAGGAAGTCTGAAGTCCCTGGTGCAACCAAGGCAACTGGAGTTCACAGTGTTTAATAGCCTGATGGATGTTTGGAAGAAGCTGTTCCTGAGACTGGATATTAGTTTTCAGTCCCCTATACCTTCCTCCCGATGGCAGGAGTAAAACAACAGTGTGGCCAGGGATGGAGATCTAAAGATGGAGTTGGAACTGTACCCAGCTACACAGTCATGGGAATAGAATGAGTAGAGCAGGTGGCTGAGCAGACAGCCTTGAGGTGCCCATGTGTTTTTGGACAGAGGAGGAA
Source organism: Leucoraja erinaceus (assembly GCF_028641065.1). Taxonomy (NCBI): domain Eukaryota; kingdom Metazoa; phylum Chordata; class Chondrichthyes; order Rajiformes; family Rajidae; genus Leucoraja; species Leucoraja erinaceus. The sequence goes on along the minus strand of NC_073379.1, from coordinate 24,643,434 downwards.
GTGCTGCTGCCACTCATATTTCAAGCCTAAGTCTCCTCTCTTCTAATTTCCAATGGATTCATGCTGTGAACACATTCGTACACCACTGCATATCCTGGCATCTCCATGATTATGCTTACAATATGTACAGGAAAAGCACAGGCAATTTTGTGATGTCCAAGTGTGCAGCAAGTAAAGCACACTGTTGCAACACAAACGTCTTGCGCAAAAAAACTCTCAAGTTGCTATTCTGTCCCAGACATTCCCTCCGTTCTTTGCTTCCCACTTTTTTTCTGCCGTTTAAAATATATTTTAATTTTTCTAAATTCTGAAAGACTGGCCACAAATGTAACCAAATGTTTTTTCTCACAGTTCATGCCTTGTATACTATTTTCTTCTACAGCTTTCGCTTAAAATCAGGTATATTATGCTAAATGGCTCGGGTCAAGGTTCAGCACCTTTATTACAAGCTAAATATACCATCTGCACTATTGGTTTAGTTGAAGTTAATTATTTGACAGTTACTAGAGAATGTTTGTCAAATCTTAGTGACATGGGAATCAATAAGTGATAATGTATACACTCAAAACCCTACACAAGGGTGGATCTTTGTTGCAGTGTGTTAGCAACAAAAAAAAACCTAGAACAAGGACAACTTTAAGTCTGCCTAATTTTAGTTCCAGAAGTGAAAATCCTTACAGCACAGCAGGAGCCATTCAGCCCATTATGTTATCATTCCCCTTGTTCCTGGTTCGAGTATTTCTCCAATTCCCTCCCAAAGGCTTTATTATATCGAAAACTTTCAGGCAATACACTGTAATGCTAACTGCTCATGTTGCCTCTTGGTTCTTTTAGCATGCACCTGCAATCTCTTTATTCTTCAGCCATGAGAAACAAGTTTATTTTTACTCTAACTAAACCCAAGCCACCTCCTCTTGTCTGGTTCCACATAAAACAATCACGGCTTCTCTGTGATACAAAGCAAAGATCATAGATCTATGATCTTTGATACAAAGGGACAATGGTGGTAATTAGCAATGCAACACCTTCAACTAGGCATGACACCACCCCACCCACAATTTCTCACCTCCAACCCACACAAAAATAAGTGTAGAGGGCATGATAAGTTACGCAATATACAATCACAAAATTTTTTTAAAAATCACAAAATAACTTGACCAGTTGAATTTAAATGTTTAAACCAAACTGTAATCAACATTTCTGCAAGCACAATAGACCTGCCTTACAAATGTATTCCATACCTGAAAATATTTTCAAAATTTCCATAAGAAAATCTAAGGTCTCATGTGAAAGACAGCACAAACAGTTGTATTGCAAAGAACTGGAAGGTTAACCAAGATTTTGGTTCCCTAAACTCACATATTGGTCTTGAACCTAAAACCTTCCGACTCAGCACAGAGCGCTGCCGACCCAATCCCACATGTCACACCTTTGCCACTCATTACCTATGGGGAAAAAACATTTTGAACCTACTTTCAGAATTCAAAACAAAAATGAATAGAAATGAAAGAAACACAAACTATACTGCTTTCCATTAAAATGTGTTTACTAGTGGCCCACAGACTTGTTAGTGTATCGATTTTTTTCGTCGATTTCCAAGATCAATGCATTTGCTTCGCCACCCTGCAGCTATCAATTTGACATATACTACAGCTCTCAAGGAAGGTAACTAGCAGTTTTATCCGAGTCCATGCAGATTAAACATTTTGTGAATTAACAGGGTTCCTTCAGCTGTCTTTGTGAAGTTTTGAGTGTACAGATGCCCTTTGAAACTAACAGCACCTTTCACACAAGCCCCAAGCAAGCCATAACCATGCCCCTCCCCCCAACCAATGGGCGCAACCGAACTTGCTGCCCGGCTCACAATGTCCCGCCCTCCCAAAGCTGTGATTGGCGAGGCCGTCCAAGAGACGGCGTCTGATTGGCCGCCGCCGCTGGCTGTCAAGCGGATGACGTGGTGACCAGCAGGTTAGGTTGGCCGCTGACTCCTCCTACCTGTTGGAGCCGCTCTTGGTCCCGTTTCCACTTCGGCCACAAAACAACAACAAGCGGCTGGAGGCGGTGGATTACAACAGGTACAGCAGGCGAGGCGAGGCGCTCCCGGTCTTCATTCAGATCCATCCCCAGACGGGCAGGGAGGGAGGGCGGGGCGCAATCAACATGTTAAAAGCCGCCGCGTTACTTTCGCTCCCACTGTCCTCAATTAACTTTTAATGCCAGCTTCTGTGCGTGCGAAGCGCCGCCTGACGTGGGGGCCGTGACGCACTCACGCTGGACGACGGCTCGGAATGGGGGCGGGGCCGAGGGTGGTCACGTGGGCTTCTCGTCACGTGAGCCGGCTGGCGCCCGTCCTGTCACCTGATCCGTGGACAGACACAAAGTGCTGGAGATCACTCAGAGGGACAGGCAGCATTTGTGGAGTCAATAGTCGATTTTTATTCGTCACATACACACGAAGGTGCAGTGAAATGAATTTGCCAGCAGCGGTACAATTTAAAAAAGAACACATAATGCACAATAAGATTTCTCCTCCTTTGTTCACCCGTGGTCGGGGCCATAAACCCTCCACAGTCGCCTCTACGGACGGCCCGATGTACAGGCCCTCTCATCGGGATGATCAAAACTCTGATGTCGGGGCGGTCAAACACACTCCAAGGCTTGGAGATCCCGAATCGGCATTTTCCTACCGGAGTCCGCTGCTTCAGGGTGTTATGGGCCGCGGGCCAGCGGTCGGAGCTCTTTTCCAGCAATCCCTGGCAAGGGATCTCAGGCTCCAGATGGTAAGTCCACGCCCTGCCAGCGGCTAGAAGCTCCGCAGACTGCGGCTTCAGGATGTTATAGGCCGCAGTCACCTCATATTTTGCTTGGGTAATTTACACCCCAGCGGTATGAACATTGACTTCTCTAACTTCAGATAGCCCTTGTTTTCTCTCTCCATCCCCTCCCCCTTCCCAGTTCTCCCACAAGTCTTACTGTCTCCTACTACATTCTATCTTTGTCCCGCCCCATCCCCATTTATTCTCTCCAGAGATGCTACCTGTCCCACTGAGTTACTCCAGCATTTTGTGTCCATACTCATACTGCTGGGTTGTACGCTGCCCAAGTGAAATCTCTATGTCACCTGAGCCACTTGATGTGAGGGGATGGAATTCAACACCAAGATACTGGCAGGCAGTGTCAGCCTACAACAGTGACTGTGGTTCTGAGGATACACAGTGCAGTGGGCTGACCATGTGGTTCTGAGGAGGTTCAGCAGTGGTAACAAGGAAATGCAGATGCTGGTTGACATAAAATGCTGGATTAACAGCGAATCAGGCAACATCCTAGAACATGGATAGGTTCCATGTTTTGGGTCGGGACTCTTCTTCAGACTGAAGATGTGTGATGTCTGAAGAAGGGTCCCAACCCGAAACGTCACTTAACCATGTTCTCTAGGGTGCTGCCTGACCCGCTGAGTTACTACAGCATTTTGTGTCTTTCTTTGGTATAACAAGCATCCTTGTTATTACATTATAAGTTTGGGGTGGAAGATTACAACCTTCACGTGGTCCGCCCTGTTTCGACTAATGCAATCAACTCGACGTGCACAAACGGAAGATCAAATAGAACAAGTTGTCCAACAACTTTAGGCTGTGCACACCACATGAAAGAAGATTATAAGTTTGTAAACACAGTACTCAATAGGTAATGTAATAAACAAACATAAAAATGTTTGATAAATACCAAAAACCATTATAATGCAAAATAAAAGTCCAAAGTGCAACCAAGGCAGTTTGTAGTTTGGAGTATAATTGGAGTTCATAGTGTTCAATAGTGTGATGGATGTTGGATGCTGTTCCTGAACCTGGAGCTTTTGTTGAAAACGGACATCCGTTTTATCAAGTTTTTTAAAAACAGCGCTGGATAATTTAATAGCAGGAGTAAAATAAAAATCGTCTTCTAAAGCCGTCAACGCCGACGACGTTATATTTTTACATATAAACGTGCTTATTAGGATGCCTTTAATCAAAATTTCATGTTGCAAAACGGTGATTTAGGCCCCATACGAACCGGCAGTATTTTTCCTGCCGATATGGGGTTTAAATTCACCGCAAACGCAATGTTTCAATCAATCGCGTTCCACAAAATCCCATTAGCAAGATGATTAAAATGGCCATTAATTTACGGGAATTAAACACTAAATTCCTTCTATTTGGCCTCTAAATTAATGACAATGAGATTTAAAAATCATGTTATATTGTGAATTCTTGTGTGAATGTTATTTGGACACTTAGGCTATTTAAAAATGTTAACCTTTTCTCAAGCAATGGATACATGTTTAGATCTAGTAATTGAATTTTGTAATTAGCTACAATTAGGTAACTAATTATATGCTTTAATTTCAAGTCATCCAAGTAAGATTGTTTCATATTTGTTTCAGAATGCTTCAATCTATAATAACTGAAAATTTCATTCAGTTCTCTTAATTTTTAAGAAAGTTATGGGCTTTAGACTGTCCTTGGTCACAGCTTTTGAGTTAAGTCAATGGAAAAGCAATAGGGAACAAGATGCTAATTTCCGAGTATGAAAATGGCCATAACTTTTTTTAATACTGAAGATATGGAAGTGAATTAGGTGTTAAATTAAACTTATTTTTATGCTTTATCTGATGGGATAAATTGCAGACTTGATTTTTTAAAGCTCAAAATGTTGTAACATTGCTACTTGTAGCACAAGTTGTCTGATCTGCTGAGAGCCCTCTTGCTTTGAGCTCAAGAGCCCCGTTTTTTTTCTGCGTTTGCAAATTCGATCAACACCAACGCGGTTTTTGGTTTGCATCGTGATTATGAAGGGCGTGAAATGTGAAAGCAGGGTTTATTGATGATGAGCATGCTTTTTTCTTGTGTGTGTGTGTGTGTTGTTGAATGTGCGCTGGGCATCGGCTGCATTCGCGCTCTGGGAGGCGGCGGCCAACGGTCGGTCCCGCCGCGGTTCACATTCAAGCGGCGGCGCGAGGCTCCCATCGCCGCGCGCGAGCGGTTCACATTCAAGGGGCGGCACGGTCGGCCGGCTACGCCAATCACATGCGAGCAACTGGGGCTTCCCCCTCCGTGAATGGATCAGAGCGGCGGCGCCGGAGTCCAATGGCAGGACGAGAGAGGGAGGGGTGGAGAATTTCGCCAATCAGAATGGAGCAGTTACGTTTCCCCCTCGGCGATTGGATCCAAGCCGCGGCGCCGGGGTCAATATGGGGGGGGGGGGGGGGAGGCGACTACGCCAATCAGAGTTGAACAGCCGGTGCCAACCCCCCTTCGCGATTGGCTGCAAGCGGCAAGGGCTGCCGCCCCTGCGCCCAATCGGCTTCAAGGAGTGGAGCGTTCGGGACGCCAACCCACCAATGGGCCGCAGGCGGGCGGACTGGCGCGGATCAACAGGAAGGTCGGCAGCGGCGGTTTAACGGCGAGAGTGGACCGGGAGGTGAGGAGGAGATTCGGGGCATGGACGGCGAGGGGGCTGCAGCGTTGCTTCTGTTACGGGGAGATTGTCACCCCTCGTCATCTTCATCAGTCCCCGTCGTCCCTCCATTCATCCCCATCCGCGGAATACAGGCACAAAATGACGGAGTAACACAGCGAGCCAGTCAGTATCTCTGGAGAGAAGGAATGGGCGACGCTTCAGGTCGATACGAGTTTGAAGAAGGGTCTCGACTCGAAACGTCAGCTATTCCTTCTCTCCAGATATGCTGCCTGTCTCGCTGAGTTGCTCCAGCACTTTGTGTCTCTGCTCTAGTTTATGCTCTTAACATCCAGTGTAGGGCTCAATACCATTCAAATTCTCTCCATCAGCCCCTGTGATCATGTGATAGGCCTCTCGGTCCATCAACTCTACTCCACCATTCAGTCATGGCTGAGCTATCTCTCCCTCCTCTCAATGATTCTCATGTGACAGACTGGCAACTTCAAAATCAATTGCAATGCCTCTAATGCAAATATCTATTTTCATGGAAAGTGACTAAAATTGTACACAATCCTCCAGGAGTTATTTCCCCAATGCCCCACATCTCCGCAGAAGGAAGTCCTTGCTCTTGTACTCAAATACTTTTGCATTTGTGGTCAACTCGTCTTTTCTCCTGGTTGCTAAACACTTTAATTCTCCCTCCCATTCCCACACTGACCTTTTTGTCCTGAGCCACCTCCATTGTCAGATTGAGGCTGAGCGCAAACTGGATGAACAGCACCTCATATTTACTGGTCATCTTTGTTGAATTCGACCATGTTCCTAATCTTCACATTTTTAAGCATTTTCTTTAGATTTAATACAATAGGTAGTTCTGCTACAATATGATCATAGTGTTCCTAAGCTACCTTACATATAGAAAATGATGTGAAAGTGATTGTATTAACCAGAAAAAGGAAATTAGAAGCTAGTTTCAGACTCAGTAACAACATTTTAATTGCCGGATGTTCAGAAATATAGGTCTTTTTTAATATCTATAGGTTTATATTTGTCATCACAAGGTAAAAATACTAAAGGCTTTATGTTACATACAATATCATTGCATAACACAGTGACACAGCAGTAGAGTTGCTGTCTTGTCGGGAGACCCGGGTTCCATCCTGACAATGGGTGCTGACGATATGGAGTTTGTACATTCTCCCTGTGACCACAAGCGTTTTCTTCAGCTACTCTGGTTTCCTCGAACATTACAAAAACAATTTAGGTTAATTAGCTTCTGTAGTTTGCCCAGTGTGCAGGATAGAAATAGTGTGTACGTGAGATCATTGGTCGGCATGGACTCAGAGGGCCAGTTTTTAAGCTGTATCTCTAAACTAAACTAAACAAAGTATTGATAGATGTGATTGCTTGTCAGTTTCAATGGCTTAGTGAAATTAGCAACTGTGTTCTTAAGAGACAATGGTGTCTGATTATTTGGGAGAGGTTACTTAGAAAAAATTTTTTGCCTCAATGTTTCTTTTCTGGGACAGTTATTTTGCATGCGGTCAATTTCCAAAGTAACTTGTTAGTGGTTTTCAAGTTTCCATTTGAAATTGTGCTCTGACCAATTCAGCTCCCAGAATACAAACAGTGTTGCTATATTCACTAATCGCATTTTATACAATGCAAGTGTATAATAATAATAATAATAAATTTTATTTATGGGCGCCTTTCAAGAGCCTCAAGGACACCGTACAAAAATTTAGCAAGTAGAGGAAAAACATGTAAGCGGAATGAAATAAATAGTAGAGACATGACTAGTACACAAATTAAAGACAGAATTCAATTCAAAACCCAATATGAGGCAATTCAAGCACAGATGAAAAGGGAGGGGGACGTGGGGCTAAGGATAGGCAGAGGTGAAGAGATGGGTCTTGAGACGGGACTGGAAGATGGTGAGGGACACGGAATTGCGGACCAGTTGGGGGAGGGAGTTCCAGAGCCTGGGAGCTGCCCTGGAGAAGGCTCTGTCCCCAAAACTGCGGAGGTTGGATTTGTGGATGGAGAGGAGACTGGTTGATGTGGATCTGAGGGACCGTGAGGGTTGGTAGGGGGAGAGGAGGTCAGTGAGATATGGGGGGGGGCAGATGGTGGAGGGCTTTGTAGGTGAGGACCAGGATTTTGTAGGTGATCCGGTGGGAGATGGGAAGCCAGTGAAGTTGTTTGATGACTGGAGTGATGTGATGCCAGGATTTGGTGTGGGTGATGAGTCGGGCGGCTGCGTTCTGGACCAGTTGGAGTCGGTTGATGTAGGTGGAGCTGATGCCAAGGAGAAGTGAGTTGCAGTAGTCCAGTCGGGAGGAGATGAAGGCATGGGTGAGTCTTTCAGCAGCGGGAGGTGTGAGAGAGGGGCTGATTTTGGCGATGTTGTGGAGTGAAAGAATGAGGTTTTAATGACATGGCGGATGTGAGGCTCAAGGGAGAGGGTGGAATCAAAGATCACGCCAAGGTTGCGGGCCTGGGGAGATGGGGAGACAGTGGTGCCGTCGATGGTGAGAGTGGGGTTATTGATTTTGCTTAGTGTGGCTTTGGAGCCTATGAGGATGAATTCTGTTTTATCGCTGTTGAGTTTGTGGAAGTTGTGTTGCATCCAGGTTTTTATAGCTGACAAACAGGAGTTGATATGGGAGAAGGGGGGTTGTGGGGGGATTTGATGCCGAGGTAGATCTGGGTGTTATCGGCGTAACAATGGAAGTCCAGGTTGAAGTGGCGGAGTATCTGACCAAGGGGGAGGATGTAGATGATGAAGAGGAGGGGATTGAGTACGGAGCCTTGGGGAACGCCTTGAGTGACTGTGGCTGTAGTAGAGGTGTGGTTATGGAGGGAGATGAAGTGGGATCTGGTGGAAAGGTAGGAAAAGAGCCAGCTGAGTGCAGAACCTTCAATGCCAAGGTCAGGTAAGCAGGATGTTATGGTTCACTGTATCGAAGGCTGCACTCAGGTCGAGGAGGATGAGGATGTTGAGGGAACCAGTGTCAGCAGAGGTGAGGAAGTCGTTGAAGACTTTGAAGAGAGCAGTTTCTGTGCTATGGAGAGGGCGAAAGCCAGATTGGAGGGGTTCGAACAGGTTATACGCAAGGAGGTGGGAATGAAGTTGTGACGCAACGATATACGCTCCAGGGTTTTTGAAAGAAAGGGGAAGTTTGAGATTGGGCGGTAGTTAATGAGAGAGGAGGGATCAAGACCAGGTTTCTTTAAGATTGGTGTGACAGCAGCCCTTTTGAAAACGGAGGGGACAATTCCTTGGGACAATGAGGAGTTGAAGAGATTAGTGAGGTTGGGGCAGAGAACGGGGAGGCAGGACTTCAGCAGGGGAGTGGGGAGAGGGTCGAGGGAAGCAGGTAGTGGGTTTGGAAGAGCTGATGAGTTTGGAGATTTCAGTAGGGGTGACCAGGTCAAACTGGGAGAGGAAGCAGTGTGGAGGAGGGGTAAGGAGGTCAGTGGAGATGTTGAAAGGAGGGGCCTTGGTAGGTGGTGGAGTAGATGCTGGGGAGTCGGGTACGGGGATAAAGATTGAAAGATGGTGCTGATTTTATCAGCGAAAAAGTGGAGGAATGAGTTGCAGAGATCCGGAGTAGAGGTAGGGAGAGTGTTGGCTCGAGGCTTGAGGAGGTTGCCCACTGTGGAGAAGAGGGTTCTGTGGTTTAGGCAGGGGTCGGTGAATATGGAGGAGAGGTAGGCAGATTTTGCAGCAATGAGGGCATCTTTGTAGGCAGTGAGGTGGAGTTTGTAAGCTTCATGGTGGACTGTGAGAGATGATTTCTTTGTGAGTCGTTTAAGTCGGCGGCCAGTCTGTTTTAGCTTACGAAGTGCAGGTGTGTACCAGGGTGAAGATGTGTTAAAAGTTACGGTTCTTGTTTTGAGGGGGGCCAGAATGTTAAGGGAGGTAGACAAGGTGGAGTTGAGATGGTTTGTGAGATCATCAGGTGAGATATGGGTTGAGTCCAGGGGGAGAGTGGTGGAGAGCAGGTCAGAGAGATGGTGGGGATCGATGGATTTTAGATTACGGAAGGTGATTTCTCAGAGGAAGCGGGGGTGAGGTGTCGGAGAAGGGATGGTGAACCGTATAAGCTTATGATCAGAGAGGGGGAAGAGGCATGGATGGAGGTCGAGTACCAGTTGATTTGTGGAGCAGACCAGGTCAAGGATGTGACGTTTGTCATGGGTGGGAAAGGTGAAGTGCTGAGTGAGAGAGAAGTTGTCAAGTAAAAAGGCGAATTCAGATGCGAGCTTGCAGGTGGGGGAGTCCATATGAATATTTAAGTCACCAAGTAGCAGCAGACGTGGGGAGAGGGATGAGGCAAGTGTGAGGAGTTCACACTTGGTGAAGTCAGATAGGAAGGAGGGGTTTGGTTTAGGTGGCCAGTAAATGAGGATGACTGTCATGGAGGAAAGGGCTTTGAAGGTGAGGAATTCAAATTATGCTACTGGGGGAGGGCGAGTTCAGTGATCCGAAAGTTCTAGTTGAAAATAACAGCGTAACAAGTATATAACACGATATACACTCAGAATTCATAAGTCCTTTGCATTGACAAATGTCCTCCACCTCACTCGTTTGTCATCAGTTCTTTCGAGATCTCTCCAGTTGAGCCTACTCTCAGACATTTCTGTCTGGACATCTCTTCTCCAGCTGTTCCTGGGGTGACCTCTTTTCCTTTTTCCTTGCGGGTTCCATTTCAGGCCTTGCTGGGTGATGTTTGTGGCAGGTTTCCTGAGGATGTGTCCAATCCAACTCCATTTTCTCCTTCGAATTTGCAAGTCAATGGGCTCCTGGCTTGTTCTTTTCTACAGGTCCACATTGCTTACGTTGTCCCTCCACTAGATGTTAAGAATTCTTCTAAGGCAGGTGTTAATAAATGTTTGCATCCTGTTGGTAGTGTGTTTTGTTGTTTGCCATGTCTCTGATCCATACAGCATCACCTGTTTCACATTTGAGTTAAAGATGCATATTTTGGTGTTGATTGAGATGTGTTTTGAGCTCCAGATCTTCCTGAGCATGTTAAACACCACCCTAGCCTTATTGATTCTATTTTTTATGTCTACCTCTGCCCCTCCGATGTCCAAAACACCGCCTAGGTATGTGAATGTTTCTACCTCCTCTAGAGCAGTGTTGTGCGTAAGGATAGGGTTGCTAGTTTTGGAGTGGATCCTCATCACCTGTGGCTTTGCTGTATTGGGTGTAAGACCAAGTTTTGTTGCAGCTTGTGAGAGTCTGTCCGTCTTCTCCTGCATTTGAATCTGTGTGTGTGTAAGGAGAGCTATGTCGTCTGCAAAGTCAAGATCATCTAGCCGCTCCCACATTGTCCACTGAATTCCATTTATTTTCTCTTCAGTTGTTTCCATCATGATCCAGTCAATTGCCAGGAGGAACAGGAATGGTGACAATAGACATTCCTGCTTGATACCCGACCTGACACTGAAGCTCTGAGAGAGCTGGCCAGCATGCATAACTTGTATGAGGTTCCATCGTACAAGTTCTTGGTTAAGTTTATGATCTTGGTGGAAATTCCACAGTGGTCCATTAGGCGCCATGGTGTTGTCCCATCTAAGCTGTCAAACGCTTTCTCAAATGAAGTTGATGTACATTGTGTTCCATTCAATAGTCTGCTCAATGATGATGCGTAATGTTGCCATGTGGTCTGTGCATGAGCGATCCTTGAACCCTGCTTGCTGGTCCCGTAGCCTCTTGTCTACAGCTTCCTGAAGACGGTTGAGAATAACCTGTTTGAGAATTTTACTGGGTACAGAAAGTAGGGTGATCCCTCGGTAGTTGCAATAATTGCAATGTGTAAAAAGAGTTGAGATACTGTCTTATAATTTTGCTGCATGTCATTGTGGGATATATCATGTCTTGATTGGCGAATATGTTTAGTTTGTGACTTTATTTGAATGCTTCATTGAGTATAATTCTGACTGGTAACTATGCACTTTGTCCGAGCACATTATCGAATGCGTCATGCAAGCCATCTTAAATGACCACCTAAACTGTCATTTGGCAACCTAAAAAGCTGCCAAGGTTGCCCGTCTGGCAACAGGGAAAAAAAGTTAAGCGAGAGCCCTGCCATTTCCTATGCATTTCATCTTGTTACATTGGCTGAGAAATTTTCCTTTTTCTTTTGTCTTCAGAATGCTGATTCTAGTTTAGTTTAGCGATACAGCGTGGAAACGGGCCCTTCGGGCCACCGGGTCCGCGCCGACCAGCGATCCCTGCATATTCCTGCCTCCTCTCTCGCTCGCCCCCACCCCTTTGTTTCTCTACTGGTTTGACAGTCACGACCTCAGATTAAAGTAAGTGACCACATTACAAAAACTGCCATTTCTAATGAAAAGACTAACAGAGAAGAACACGTGTAGGCTGCCTGTCTTGATTTTACTTTGGCAGCAGCTTTACTCTCTTGCCTGATGTCCTCACTTGCCCTAAAGGTCTATCTCTCTCAGACTTGAAATGACATTAATCTAAAAGGTTAATCATATTCCCCTTACACAGCTTCTGCATCATTAGAGGTTTGACAAGTGATCTAATTCTGTTAATGATAAGGTGATTCACTAATATAGCGCTAGATATCTATTCCTATTTTTGGAGGAATCTGGAAACATTTTAGATGGGTAATTTAGGAATGGAACCATGGAGTGAAATGTGTAGGAAGGAACTGCAGATGCTGATTTAAAGTGAAGACACACAAAAAAAGCTCAAGTAACAGTGGGTCAGGCAGCATCTCTGGAGAAAAGAAATAGGTGACCTTTCAAGTCGATACCCTTCCTCAGACTTATCGGCCCCATTTTATCCAAAAAGCGTGACTGGCACTTAAAGTCAATTAAAGTTATCAAAACTGAGATCAGTTGATGGTTACTAATATAACCCTATAACCATATAACAATTACAGCACGGAAACAGGCCATCTCGGCCCTTCTAGTCTCCCCTAGTCCCATCTATCTGCACTCAGACCATAACCCTCCATTCCTTTCCCGTCCATATAACTATCCAATTTATTTTTAAATTATAAAATCGAACCTGCCTCCACCACCTTCACTGGAAGCTCATTACACACAGCTACCACTCTCTGAGTAAAGAAGTTCCCCCTCGTGTTACCCCTAAACTTCTGTCCCTTAATTCTCAAGTCATGTCCTCTTGTTTGAATCTTCCCTACTCTCAGTGGGAAAAGCTTATCCACATAAACTCTGTCTATCCCTCTCATCATTTTAAAGACCTCTATCAAGTCCCCCCTTAACCTTCTGCGCTCCAAAGAATAAAGACCTAACTTATTCAACATTTCTCTGTAACTTAGTTGCTGAAACCCAGGCAACATTCTAGTAAATCTCCTCTGTACTCTCTATTTTGTTGACATCCTTCCTATAATTAGGCGACCAAAGTTGTACACCATACTCCAGAATTGGCCTCACCAATGCCTTGTACAATTTTAACATTACATCCCAACTTCTATACTCAATGCTCTGATTTATAAAGACCAGCACACCAAAAGCTTTATTTTCCACCCTATCTACATGAGATTCCATCTTCAGGGAACTGTGCACAGTTATTCCCAGATCCCTCTGTTCAACTGCATTCTTCAAATGCCTAGCATTTACCATGTGCGTCCTATTTTGATTTGTCCTGCCAAGATGTAGCACCTCACACTTATCAGCATTAATCTCCATCTGCCATCTTTCAGCCCACTCTTCCAACTGGCATAAATCTCTCTGTAGACTTTGAAAATCTACTTCATTATCCACAACACCACCTATCTTAGTATCATCTGTATTCTTACTAATCCAATTTACCACACCATCATCCAGATCATTGATGTACATGACAAACAACAGTGGACCCAACACAGATCCCTGTGGCACCCCACTAGTCACTGGCCTCCAACCTGATAAACAGCCATCCACCATTACTCTCTGGCATCTCCCATTCAGCCACTGTTGAATCCATCTTGCTAATACCCAACAATTGAACCTTCTTAACGAACCTTCAATGAGGAACCTTGTCAAAGGCCTTACAGAAGTCCATATATACAACATCCACTGCTTTACCCTCATCAATTTCCCGAGTAACCTCTTCAAAAAATTCAAGAAGATTAGTCAAACATGACCTTCCAGGCACAAATCCATGTTGACTGTTCCTAATCAGACCCTGTTTATCCAGATGCTTATATATTATCTCTAAGTATCCTTTCCATTAATTTGCCCACCACTGACGTCAAACTAACAGGTCTATAATTGCTAGGTTTACTCTTAGAACCCTTTTTAAACAATGGAACAACATGCGCAGTACGCCAATCCTCCGGCACTATTCCCGTTTCTAATGACATTTGAAATATTTCTGTCATAGCCCCTGCTATTTCTACACTAACTTCCCTCAATGTCCTAGGGAATATCTTGTCCGGACCTGGAGACTTATCCACTTTTATATTTCTCAAAAGTGTCAGTACTTCCTCTTCTTTGAATCTCATAGTTTCTATAGCTACTCTACTTGTTTCCCTTACCTCACATAATTCAATATCCTTCTCCTTGGTGAATACCGAAGAAAATAAATTGTTCAATATCTCCCCCATCTCATTGCTGTCCACTCTGACTCTCTAATGGACCAATTTTATCCCTCGTTATCCTTTTACTATTAATGTAGCTGTAGAAACCCTTTGGATTTACTTTCACTGTACTTGCCAAAGCAACCTCATATCATCTTTTAGCTTTTCTAATTTATTTCTTAAGATTCTTTTTACATTCTTTATACTCCTCAAGCACCTCATGCTGCCTATAATTATTGTAGATCTCTCTTTTTCCGAACCAAGTGTCCAATTTCCCTTGAAAACCATGGCTCTTTCCAATTTTTACTATTTCCTTTCAACCGAACAGGGACATAAATGTCCTTCATTTCTCTTCCACATCTTTCCCATAAAACAAAATGTCCCAATTTACTCCTTTTAAATCCTTTCGCATCTCCTCAAAGTTAGCCTTTCTCCAATCAAAAATCGCAACCCTAGGTCCAGTTCTGATCCTCTCTATAATTATATTGAAACTAATGGTATTGTGATCACTGGACCCGAACTGTTCCCCAACGCATACCTCTGCCACCTGACCCGTCTCATTTCCTAACAGGAGGTCCAGCACCGCCCCTTCTCCAGTAGGTACCTCTATGTATTGGTGCAAAAAACTATCCTGCACACATTTTACAAACTCCAAACCATCCAGCCCATTTACAGAATGTGTTTCCCAGTCTATGTGTGGAAAATTGAAATCTCCCACAATCACTACCTTGTGCTTACTACTAATATCTGTGATCTCCTTACATATTTGCTCTTCCAATTCTCGCTCCCCATTTGGCGGTCTATAATACACCCCTATAAGTGTTGCTACCCCTTTCCCATTTCTCAGTTCCACCCAAATAGCCTCCCTAGACGAGCCCTCTAATCTATTATGCCAAAGCACTGCTGTAATATCTTCCCTGGTAAGCAATGCAACACGTCCACCTCTTGCCCCTCACACCTGAAGCAACGAAATCCTGGAATATTTAGTTTCCAATCACAGCCCTCCTGCAACCATGTTTCACTGATCGCCACAACATCATACTTCCAGGTGTCAATCCAGGCTCTAAGTTCATCCACCTTTCTTACAATGCTCTTAGCATTAAAATATACACATTTAAGAAACCCACCCTCTCTTATTCTCTGTTTATTGTCTTTTTCTTTTATTGTCTCTTTCTCCCCTACATTTTGGGTCAGAGTGCTATCCTTCTCTGCCTCCTGCCTCACACACTGACTGCGAGCTTTCCCAATTTGAGTCCCTCCCCCCCCAACCGTTCTAGTTTAAAGTCTCCCCAGTAGCCTTTGCAAATCTCCCCGCCAGGCTATTGGTCCCCCTCGAGTTCAAGTGCAACCCATCGTTTCTGTACAGGTCGCACCTTCCCCAAAAGAGGTCCCAATGATCCAGAAACTTGAATCCATACCCACTGCACCAGTCCCTCATCCACGCATTTATCCTCCACCTCGCTCTATTCCTACTCTCACTGTCGCGTGGCACAGGCAGTAATCCTGAGATTGTTACCTTTGCAGTCCTTCTCCTTAACTCTCTACCTAACTCCCTAAATTCTTCTTTCAGGACCTCTTCTCTTTTTCTACCTAAGTCGTTGGTACCTATATGTACCACAACCTCAGGCTCCTCTCCCTCCCATTTCAGGATATCTTGGACACGTTCAGACACATCCCTGACCCTGGCACCAGGGAGGCAAACTACTATCCGGGTCTCATGTCTGCGTCCACAGAATCGCCTATCCGACCCCCTGACTATAGAGTCCCCTATTACTATTGTCCACCTTTTCCCTACCCTTCTGAGCAACAGGACCGGTCTTTATGCTGGAGACCCGGCCGCTGTCGCTACCCCCAGGTAGGCTGTCTCCCCCAACTGTACTCAAATATGAGTACTTATTTTCAAGGTGTACAGCCACCGGGGTACTCACCTGTCCCTGCCACTGCCCATTGCCCTTCCTAACTGTGACCCAGTTGTCTGCCTCCCGTGGTCTTGGAGTGACCACCTCTTTGTAACTCCTTTCTATGACCTCCTCGCTCTCCCTGACCAGACAGAGGTCATCGAGTTGCTGCTCCAGGTTCCTAACACAGTGGTGTTAGGAACCTTAGGAGCCCCATCTCGACGCACCTGGCGCAGATGTGGACGTCTTGAGGGCACTCAGACTCCATGACCTCCCACATCTGACATCCAGAACAGTAAACTGCCCTGGCCCTCATTCTCCCCCTTATCCGAATACAATACAAAGCCTAACCCGGGATACAAGCCAATCGGCTGCTTCCTCTAGTCCGTTCGACCAATCAGCGGCTTCCTCAAGAGCACTTAATTTGAAGTGTGATCTGCGAATGGAACGTTGCAGATTTTGGCCGCCTCTCCCTCACCAACGGCTCCTGGGCCTCTGTTGAAACAAGCCCCGCGCTGGGTTTTTGAACTCACCGCACGGAGGTCGCTCCTCCCTCACCAACGGCTCCTGGGCTATAATTTAGACAATAGAGATTTAGAACAAATTGTGGTAAATGAACTGAGGACAGATCTGCAGTGAAGCTATGAAATGTGAATATGCTGAAAGTGTTATATATTTTATTCCTGTTCTTATACAAAACAGATTTACTGGATACTCGTACCACTGTTTTTTCTAAGATCTGTGGAGTTTGTTGGTTGACCAAAATGACAGTCATGAATGTTTTATAAACTGCAATCAACTAAGGCAAGTCTATATGTTTTTTGATCATACTGTAGGATCAAGATGACAACTGGCGATCTGCGTGGATCCCTTCGAAAATTAGAACAAGGACTTCGTTCATTGAATTATCCACAAGATATTGATTACACTGGGTAAGTAAATGATTATAAGGTATAGGAAGGAACTGCAGGTGCTGGTTTACACCGAAGATAGACACAAAATGCTGGAGTAACTCAGCTGGACAGACAGCATCTCTGGAGAGAAGGAATGCTAATGTTTTGGGTTGAAACCATTCTTCATAGAAACATAGAAACATAGAAATTAGGTGCAGGAGTAGGCCATTCGGCCCTTTGAGCCTGCACCGCCATTCAATATGATCATGGCTGATCATCCAACTCAGTATCCCGTACCTGCCTTCTCTCCATACCCCCTGATCCCCTTAGCCACAAGGGCCACATCTAACTCCCTCTTAAATATAGCCAATGAACTGGCCTCAACTACCCTCTGTGGCAGAGAGTTCCAGAGATTCACCACTCTCTGCGTGAAAAAAGTTCTTCTCATCTCGGTTTTAAAGGATGTCCCCCTTATCCTTAAGCTGTGACCCCTTGTCCTGGACTTCCCTAACATCGGGAACAATCTTCCTGCATCTAGCCTGTCCAACCCCTTAAGAATTTTGTAAGTTTCTATAAGATCCCCTCTCAATCTTCTAAATTCTAGAGAGTATAAACCAAGTCTATCCAGCCTTTCCTCATAAGACAGTCCTGACATCCCAGGAATCAGTCTGGTGAACCGTCTCTGCACTCCCTCTATGGCAATAATGTCCTTCCTCAGATTTGGAGACCAAAACTGTACGCAATACTCCAGGTGTGGTCTCACCAAGACCCTGTACAACTGCAGTAGAACCTCCCTGCTCCTATACTCAAATCCTTTTGCAATGAAAGCTAACATACCATTCGCTTTCTTTACTGCCTGCTGCACCTGCATGCCTACCTTCAATGACTGGTGTACCATGACACCCAGGTCTTGCTGCATCTCCCCCTTTCCCAATCGGCCACCATTTAGATAATAGTCTGCTTTCCCGTTTTTGCCACCAAAATGGATAACCTCACATTTATCCACATTATACTGCATCTGCCAAACATTTGCCCACTCACCCAGCCTATCCAAGTCACCTTGCGGTCTCCTAGCATCCTCCTCACAGCTAACACTGCCCCCCAGCTTAGTGTCATCTGCAAACTTGGAGATATTGCCTTCAATTCCCTCATCCAGATCATTAATATATATTGTAAATAGCTGGGGTCCCAGTACTGAGCCTTGGGGTACCCCACTAGTCACTGCCTGCCATTGTGAAAAGGACCCATTTACTCCTACTCTTTGCTTCCTGTTTGCCAGCCAGTTCTCTATCCACATCAATACTGAACCCCCAATGCCTTGTGCTTTAAGTTTGTATACTAATCTCTTATGTGGGACCTTGTCGAAAGCCTTCTGGAAGTCCAGATACACCACATCCAATGGTTCTCCCCTATCCACGCTACTAGTTACATCCTCGAAAAATTCTATAAGATTCAGACTGCTTCAGTGATTCTTTAAACAAACCAGAAGGTGGGCATCGTTTCTGTTCATCAGCAAGTTACAGTGCCCTCCATAATGTTTGGGATAAAGACCTATCATTTATTTATTTGCTTCTGTACTCCACAATTTGAGATTTGTAATAGAAAAAAATCACATGTGGTTAAAGTGCACATTGTCAGATTTTAATAAAGAGTATTTTTTTAATACATTTTGGTTTCACCATGTAGAAATTACAGCAGTGTTTATACATAGTTCCCCCCCCATTACAGAGCACCATAATGTTTGGGACACAGCAATGTCATGTAAATGAAAGTAGTTATGTTTAGCATTTTGTTGCATGCGATGACTGCTTGAAGTCTGCGATTCATGGACATCACCAGTTGCTGGGTGTCTTCTCTGGTGATGATCTGCCAGGCCTATATTGTAGCCATCTTCATCTTATGCTTGTTTTGGGGGCTAGTCCCCTTCAGCTTTCTCTTCAGCATATAAAAGGCATGCACAATTGGATTCAGATTGGGTGATTGACTTGGCCACTCAAGAATTGACCATTTTGTAGCTTTGAAAAACTCCTTTGGTGCTTTAGCAGTGTGTTTGGGATCATTGTCTTGCTGTAGAATGAACCGTCGGCCAATGTGTTTTGAGGTATTTGTTTGAACTTGAGCAGTTAGGATGTGTCTATACACTTCAGAATTCATTATGCTACTACCATCAGCAGTTGGATCATCAATGAAGATAAGTGAACCAGTACCTTCAGCAGCCATACATGCCCAGGCCATAACACCCCCACCACCGTGTTTCACATATGAGGTGGCATGCTTTGGATCTTGGGCAGTTCCTTCTCTCTTCCATACTTTGCTCTTGCCATCACTCTGCTATAAGATATCATCTGTCCACAAGTCCTCTTTCCAGAACTGTGATTGCTCTTTTAAGTACTTGGCAAACTGTAACCTGGCCATCCTATTTTTGCGGCTACCCAGTGGTTTGCAGTGTAGCCTCTGTATTTCTGTTCATGAAGTCTTCTGCGGACAGTGGTCATTGACAAATCCACACCTGAATCCTGAAGAGTGTTTCTGATCTGTTGGACAGGTGTTTGGGGATTTTTCTTTATTATAGAGAGAATTCTTCTGTCTTCAGCTGTGGAGGTCTTCCTTGGCCTGCCAGTCTCTTTGTGATTAGGAAGCTCACCAGTGCTCTCTTCTTAATGATGTTCCAAACAGTTGATTTTAGTAAGATTTTGGTAGTTTGACTGATGTCTCTAACAGTATTATTTTTGTTTCTACGTCTCATAATGGCTTCTTTAACTTTCATTGGCACAACTTTGGTCCTCATGTTTATAAACAGCAATAAAGGTTTCCAAAGGTGATGGAAAGACTAGAGGAAAGACTAGGTGCTGAGAGATCTTTTATACCTGCATTAAGGAGGCATTTAAACACACCTGAGCAATTACAAACACCTGTGAAGCCATGTGCCCCAAACATTATGGTGCCCTGGAATGGAGGGGGACTATGTATAAACACAGCTGTAATTTGTACATGGTGAAACCAAAATGTATAAAAATACCCTTTAATAAAATCTGACATTATGCACTTTAACCACATGTAAATTTTTGTTATATCACAAATCACAAATTGTGCAGTACAGAGGCAAATAAATAAATTATGGGTCTTGGTCCCAAACATTATGGAGGGCACTGTAGATTTTTGTGCTTTAAAATATACATTTTCCCTGTTTTGTGCATTTAAGCTTAGGCTCAGAAGATGTAATATGGTATTGATGTTGGTTTATTATTGTTATGAGTACTGAGGTACATTGAAAAACTTTATTTTTTGTCATATCGAGGCAAATGGTGAGTACATAAGGTAGTGCACAAGAGAAAGGCAACAGAATGCAGACTGTAGGTATAAAGTTCGTATTAAAACAAATTGCAAGAGCCACAACAAGGTAGATTGGAAGATTGGGATTTTCTTCCCTAGCATATGAGAGGTCCTTTCAAGAGACTGATAACAGCGGAAGAGAGGACAACTCTAGGATCTTTGATATCTATATGAAATGACATTATATCTGCATTAACATGCTGCTTCTAGAAAGAGAAAATTCTAATCATATGTTTTATTTCTAAATCATTGAGCATGTAATTTCAGTAGGAAGTCATATAGTTTCTACGTTGTGAGGCTAAAAATCCAGTGTAGTCATATCCACAATGGTTTGAGAGTGTGCAAAATAATGAGGAAATATAAGGTTGGCATTGGAAAAATGATCACAAAGCTGTTGAATTTCTTTCCCTGAAAGGACTTCTGTCATCCTCCCCAATGAACCCCTTATGCAAATCTAGTCCAGTATTTAACAATACTGCCAAAAAAATCAGAGCACTGATGGATGCGCAAACACATGTCTGTATTGTTAGTAACAAAGGACACAAATACTTAGTTTGTGGTGCAAAATAATCCGTGAACTGCACTTTTGGCTGGCTGAATCAGTTATGAAGTCACCAAGCTTGTCTTGAACCAAAAACAGAAAGGGGTAAAGTTTGTTAGCCTTTCTAATCGGTTATGAAATTTATTATTTTGTATTCATCCAAACATTTGGACACTTTCTTTGCATATGAAGCCAGAAATTTGAACGAACTCTAACACTATAAAACAATATTTTCTTTATTGCTCAGGCTCTCCAGGGTTATCTGTGCATTTACATTAAGAAAGGAGTGTGCCAATGTCCAACTTAATTTCCTGTCTGTGTCCCTTTTAGATGAGAATATGCTCTCTCTATATTTATTGTAGTTTCAAATTCCTTAATTTTTTAAAATTTGATTACTGATTGGTGTCTAGTTGGGAAAAGGGGAAGTACAACGAGATCTGGGGGTCCTTGTTCATCAGTTACTGAAAGTAAGCATGCCGGTACAGCAGGCAGTGAAGAAAGCTAATGGCATGTTGGCCTTCATAACAAGAGGAGTTGTACAGGCCCCTAGTGAGACCACACCTGGAGTATTGTGTGCAGTTTTGGTCTAAAAATGTGAGGAAGGACATTCTTGATATTGAGGGAGTGCAGCGTAGGCTCACGAAGTTCCCAGGATGGCGGGACTGTAATATGCTGAAAGAATGCAGTGGCTGGGCTTGTATACTCTGGAATTTAGAAGCATGAGAGGGGGTCTTATTAAAATATAAGATTATTAAAGGATTGGACACGCTAGAGGCAGGAAACGTGTTCCCCATGTTGGAGGAGTCCAGAACCAGGGGCCACAGTTTAAGAATAAGGGGTAGGCTATTTAGAACGGAGATGAGGGAAAGGTTTTTCACCCCGAGAATTGTGAATCTGTGGAATTCTCTGCCTCAGAAGGCAGTGGAGGCCAATTCTATGGATGCTTTCAAGAGAGAGTTAGATAGAGCTCTTAAAGATAGCGGAGTCAAGGGTTATGGTGAGAAGGCAGGAACGGGGTACTGCTTGTGGATGATCAGGTATGGTCACATTGAATGGCGGTGCTTGCTCGTAGGGCCGAATGGCCTACTCCTGCACCTGTTGTCTATTGTCTATTGAAACTGGCATATGTAATCTAATCTCCATGCATTGATAATCATTATCCCACTGCTGGTAACCAGGTGATTCTTAAAGGAATTGGTAGATTTCCAGTATTAGCATTCTCACCTTTCTGAGAGCAAAAAAACCTTTAAATCCAGCAGTCGCACACTATCCATCTGTTTCCTATTGTCTGATTTACTTGTAGGAAATGCAGTGGTCTCTCTCTCAAATCACTTCCTGCGGCAAAGCATCAATTGCAAGTCATCTTCAAATAATATTTTTTATTGCCTCACACTCTGTGCGACATGTTTAAATTGATATGCCATGATGTATCAGCTAAATAAACAAACTGATCTTTTGTCACGCTTCCAATCAAAATAATTGATTTAGTTTTTAAAAAAATTAATAAACCTGTAAACTAATATTCAAAGTATTATAAATTGTATTCACCAGATAAATGCAAGGTGTTGCCTATTGTGAAGTCACAGTAGGGTCGGACTTTCACAGAGGGACTTGGAAATACAGGTACATAATTCCCTGAAAGTGGCTTCACAAGTAGAAGGGGTGGTGAAGTAGGAGTTTGTCATTATAGCCTTCATAAGTCAGAGCATGGACGACAAGAGTTGGGACATATAACCATATAACCATATAACAATTACAGCACGGAAACAGGCCATCTCGGCCCTACAAGTCCATGTCGAACATATTTTTTCCCCTTAGTCCCACCTGCCTGCACTCATACCATAACCCTCCATTCCCTTCTCATCCATATGCCTATCCAATTTATTTTTAAATTATACCAATGAACCTGCCTCCACCACTTCCACTGGGAGCTCATTCCACACCGCTACCACTCTCTGCGTAAAGAAGTTCCCCCTCATATTACCCCTAAACTTCTGTCCCTTAATTCTGAAGTCATGTCCTCTTGTTTGAATCTTCCCTATTCTCAAAGGGAAAAGCTTGTCCACATCAACTCTGTCTATCCCTCTCATCATTTTAAAGACCTCTATCAAGTCCCCCTTTAACCTTCTGCGCTCCAGAGAATAAAGACCTAACTTATTCAACCTATCTCTGTAACTTAGTTGTTGAAACCCAGGAAACATTCTAGTAAATCTCCTCTGTACTCTCTCTATTTTGTTGACATCCTTCCTATAATTGGGCGACCAAAATTGTACACCATACTCCAGATTTGGTCTCACCAATGCCTTGTACAATTTTAACATTACATCCCAGCTTCTATACTCAATGCTCTGATTTATAAAGGCTAGCATACCAAAAGCTTTCTTTACCACCCTATCTATATGAGATTCCACCTTCAAGGAACTATGCACGGTTATACCCAGACCCCTCTGTTCAACTGTATTCTTCAATTCCCTACCATTTACCATGTACGTCCTATTTTGATTTGTCCTGCCAAGGTGTAGCACCTCACATTTATCAGCATTAAACTCCATCTGCCATCTTTCAGCCCATTTTTCCAAATGGCCTAAATCACTCTGTAGACTTTGGAAATCCTCTTCATTATCCACAACACCCCCTATCTTGGTATCATCTGCATACTTACTAATCCAATTTACCACACCTTCATCCAGATCATTGATGTACATGACAAACAACAAAGGACCCAACACAGATCCCTGAGATACCCCACTAGTCACCTGCCTCCAACCCGATAAACAGCCATCCACCATTACCCTCTGGCTTCTCCCATTCAGCCACTGTTGAATCCATCTTGCTATTCCTGCATTTATACCCAACAGTTGAACCTTCTTAACCAACCTTCCATGAGGAACCTTGTCAAAGGCCTTACTAAAGTCCATATAGACAACATCCACTGCTTTACCCTCGTCAATTTCCCTAGTAACCTCTTCAAAAAACATGTTGCAGTTATACAAGGCCTCACCTTTAACTATTGTGTACAATTTTGGTCATTCTCCTATTGGAAAGACGTCTTTAAGCTGGAAAGAGTGTAAAGAAGATTGATGATGTTCTATTGTCTATTGTTGGACATTTCCACCCTGAGAAAAAGCTTCTGACTTTCTACCCTATGCCTCTCATACTTTTATATACTTTCAAGTTTCCCCTCAACGTCCAATGTTCCAGAGAAAACAATTCCAGTCTAGTCAGCCTCTCCCAGTAGCTGAAGCCTTCTAATCCAGGCAGCATTTTGGTAAAGCCACTGCCTCCAGGAATCTCAGGCCTATGACTACTGAGTGGAGTAGGAACGTTCTCGATGTCGAAATGAAGGATCTAATAGTCAAATCTAATAGTCAAATCTAAAATGTTCTTCTACAAAAGCATGATCTAGTAGAACAAAATAATGGTTCGGTGCCAAGTCTGAATTACTTTGTAAATTGTATGGAACATAATATGGAGGACAGGTTGTCTTTTCAATAAAGACATTAAGATGGCGGCCAGCTGTAAGAACATGTGCTTCGTCCAAGGCCATAAAGAAGCCAAAATTGAAAAAAATAGCTGATGCTCCAGAGATAGGTAATAACTTGTTATTGGATGAGCTTGATTTGGATCCAAGTTTTCTTATATTCTGAAAGGCTACAGAATCTTTCAGTCATGCCATATTCAGACTTGGTAGGAGTGTTTTACTGATAAGGAAAATGTATAATTGTGCTAACTCTTTCTTTGTTCTGTGAGTGGGAGCCCGAGAAGCACTGAGCAATTTTTTTGCTCATTGTAGATCTTTGCCACTCTTATCTGACGAATAAATTAAAGATTGCCACAGTTTACCTTCAACAGTTTTTGGTGCTATCTGCTTTTTAAGAAACAAACCTTATCAGAAGACCTCAACTCCATTTGTCAGGAGCACACACAAGACCTGTGAACCGCTCCTAATCTACTCAGCCACTTGTCCTGCCAGGCACCTTTTGTGGCAAAACTTTATTGGCCTCACTTTGGCTACTCTGAGTACCTCAACCCACAGAAATGGAACAGATGCTCGTCATCTTTGTTCCCAGCACGGCATAACAAGCAACTATTCAAGATGCAGTTTGATAGCTTTTTGATTGTTACGGTTTACACAGAGGGTGGTATGTGAGAAGGAAGATTGCTCCCGATGTTGGGGAAGTCCAGGACAAGGTGTCACAGCTTAAGGATAAGGGGGAAATCCTTTAAAACTGAGATGAGAAGAACTTTTTTCACACAGAGAGTGGTGAATCTCTGGAACTCTCTGCCACAGAGGGTAGTCGAGGCCAGTTCATTGGCTATATTTAAGAGGGAGTTAGATGTGGCCCTTGTGGCTAAGGGGATCAGGGGGTATGGAGAGAAGGCAGGTACGGGATACTGAGTTGGATGATCAGCCATGATCTTATTGAATGGCGATGCAGGCTCGAAGGGCCGAATGGCCTACTCCTGCAGCTAATTTCTATTTCTATGTGACTGGAACACGCTGCTGCATCAGGCGGAGCATAGAGCCAAGGCACGTGGGCACCAAGTCTAGGGTCATTACGCTGCTGGACATGGGAGGGCAGGGTGTGGTGGAGACGTCCCTCAAAATAAGGGAAGGGATTCCACGCCCATGGACCAGATGAGTGGCAAGGGTGGGGGATAAATTTGTGTAAGCAGTATTGCATGTATGTATAGCCGTAGAGAATGTTGGATGGAGTTTTGTAAAGATCATGTATATTTATTTCTCGAATAAAGTATATTTTGAAATTTTTTTAAAAAAAGCTAGGGCTGGTGGTTGCGACTGATACAATAGTATAATTTGAGAGACTTTTAGCAGATACTATAGCAGTGTTTAAAAAACATTTAGACATGGATAGGATATGTTTAGCGCGATACGGGCCAAATGCAGGCAGATGGGACTAATGTGTAGATGGGACATGTTGGTTGGTGTGAGCAAGTTGGGCTGAAGGGCCTGTTTCCACATTGTATGACTCCATGTCATATGCCTATGTCTATATATCTATGACGGAGAGTG
This sequence comes from Leucoraja erinaceus, assembly GCF_028641065.1. Classification (NCBI taxonomy): domain Eukaryota; kingdom Metazoa; phylum Chordata; class Chondrichthyes; order Rajiformes; family Rajidae; genus Leucoraja; species Leucoraja erinaceus. The sequence goes on along the minus strand of NC_073379.1, from coordinate 24,617,731 downwards.
TGGCAAAGTCAAACTGAGTTAGAAGTTCAGCCATTATCTTATTTAGTGGTAGTGGAGATTCAAAAATATGTTTGGTACTTTTAACTAACATGGGAAGATTTTAAATTATTTTTTTGTGTACATGACATTACTCGGCAGCTGGTGGAGAGCCGAACTGATTGAACAAGAGGGGGTTAATTATTTGATTCCTGTTTGGTTCCATTAAGAGGGATGTCCCTGTAGTACACTTTTTTTTCCAGATGCTTTCTGTTTGGCTCCAGTTGAGTAAATGTCAGCTGGTATCATTCAAGTTGGACAAAGCCAAAACTTCAGCAACAACTTTCTCTTTTATGGCTTAGCCTTGGAATGTTTTTATTGAAGAAGGAGGAAGGATTACGGTCTCTGATAATTGTGGGATAGTTTTTGTAAATAAGATCAGGATTACATTAACCAGTACTGCAAATAAAATAGACCAGAATTAAACATCAAATATCCGATGGCTTTGAAGTTCACATCATTTGAAGTCGATTTTGCTTTTATACACATGGTTAATGACTGCAGAGTAGAAATTTATTGCACAGTAACTGGATCTTAAGATTAAACTAAAGGCCAACCACAGTAGCAAATACAATACTTTCAGAAGAAGAGTTGGTAAATTTTTAATTGGATGTTTGGACTGAGTTTATAAGACAGCTTTTCTCATTGCAATATAAAATATGTATTAAAATGTCAAAAAATTAAATATCCAAATGTTAAACCACAGAGAATGGATATTTTATTATAGTATTCATTTTAGTTAAATTGTTAAGAATGAAGATTTGCCATTTGTTGATGTCGTTATTGAGACGAATTACATATCAATGTGGATTGTTTATTGAACAATGTCAATGTCCATAAACTTTCACATTTTGTTTCTTAAGAACGATTTTATAATGCTAATTAAATTGAAATTTAGTGACCTCATTTTTCTATTATAATTTGGTTCAAAACCAAAGCTCAGACCTCTCCTTGAATTTGAATTATGTGGCTTTGATACTAGATTTTGACGTAAATTAGCATTCCAAATAAAATGTTTTAAATATCTATTGAAACAGTGCAAGAAGCTGAGGCAAATGAGTTAAATGTTTATATATATTATGCCTAATAGTTATGCAGCATGGAAACAGGCCCTTCGGTCCAACTTGCCCATGCCAAAAGAGATACCCCTTCTATACTTGTCCCACCTGTCCATGTTAGGTTGTTTTTTAAATGTATTTTCCATTAAGGATATTTTCATAGGAATGTAAGATAATAAAATCATGTCATGTCTTTTACCGTGGCATCATTTTCCTGATTGGTTCAATTGATTAAAGTTGATGGAAATTCAACATAGCTTAGATTCCGACAATGACTGGCAGGTTCTCTGTCTAAGCCTACAGCAATTGAATAGTGTGGCTTGTGCACAATCTGAGTTCTGGGAAGAAAATGCTGATGTGCTTCCTGTGGTTAATTTTCATTCCATTTCTACTAATCTAGGGATGCTGGGGTCAATTGTTGCACTCTATTTTCTTAGTGTACATAAACCAGATGAATCTGAAGAAATGTTTAATGTAAAATAAACACAAAATATTCCATATGTCAGGCAGCATCTATAGGGAGAGTAAGTTAAGATTTAAGAGTTGTTAACCTTTCATGAGTTGAAAAGCTCTGCTGTGATGATTGTTCTGACCTTTGGTGATGATCTCTCAGTCTGGTCAAGGGAAGGCTTCACCCAGTTTTTTCTCTCCAAATATGCTGCGTGACCTTGCTTGAATATTCCATGCGATTTCTGTGTTTTATTTAGGATTCCAGCATCTGCCATATTTTGCTTGTTTTAATGTAGCACTCCTCTGGAAGAATGCTCTGCTAATGCAAAATGCCAAAAGAAATTCTGACACAGTATAAATGTATCAAACATGCACCAATGGTAGATGTCAATTTTTTTTCTCTACTTATTGGCTGTGTGTATTTTTCAAATGTGAATGGTCTGTCAAGGCTCAGTGCAGGATCACTTGGCACATTTGTAGCATTCAATACTCTTACTCTGTTTAGTTCGGCCACCTGGCTGATTATGTAAATTGTCATTTTTGAATGAAGTGTAAATTACTAGCCTGTTTGGAATCAGGCACTCAACTGTATTCAGTGAGATTAACATGGGAAGTCAGTTAATGATTGTTGGGGATATAAACTGTTTGCACTTAAGATTTTATTTTATTTTTTACAGTCTTGCAAAAGGTGACCCTGCAGCCTTTCTGCCAATCATGAGCTATGCCTTCGCCTCATATTCCACATATGTGACTGAGCAGCTAATAGCATCTGGAGTGGAACTTGCAGGAAAAAATGACATTCGTTTTCTTGATGCTGTTTACAAGGTACAGTTTCTTTTTTTTTTGCTGGAGAACCAACTTAAACATTCAAGGCTGATGAAGTTAAATATAATAAATTGTTCAAAGAAATGTATTATTTTTGTGAACTAATCTGTATGTATGTGTGTATATAAAATATAATTTCTTGTGTTCGCTATTGTTCGATCTGAACAACATGCTATTGGGAAAAGCATGAGTTTACTGCATCCATTATTGTGCCCCACAGAACCCAATTTCATTGACGGTAAACTATCTGCTTTTAGGCACCAGCAAACTTTTGGTTTCACTCAAAAATCTTTTTTTTTATATGCCCTATGATTTGCACTCTCCAACTGCCCATATATTAATTCCCTCTCAACGGCCCTGGCCAAACTTGGTTATCATGGATTATACTCATCTGTTGAATAGATAGTCTTAGTCATTGTACAACCTTAGGATGGGAAAGATGGGACAAAAATAAAAGTTGAGATTCCGTATCCGTCTAAATGCTACAATGTTAACAATTGTCTCATGATTAATGCTTAATATTTTCCAAATATATTATGTGGACACTAATGAATGTCAGAGAATGATGTATCAATATTTTCAGATGTTCATAGTTTTTTAGACTCTTGTTGGCAACCTGTAGCCTGGTGGCCTGGCTTAGTTGGAGCATTCAGAATTATCTTTAGGTCGGGCAGAGTCTTCCTGTTAGGCAGAAATGTCCTGCATGGTAAAGGGCCTCTCCAATCTACAGTGGGTGTGGAGAACAAACTTCTGCTGCAGGTTCATGTGGGTAGAGAACGGTGGTGACAATGGGCAGCTCATCAAAAGTGCTTGGAGTGAACTATCCTAGAGCTATGTGTTGTACACCCTGGCCTCAGAGATGTGAAAAATGCTTTTTTACATTAAATATTGGAGGAATGTGCAGTAATACTGTGGTGCAAGTTTAAAATCTACCACAAAATACTGGCAATTTACTTCAGGCAATAGAGTGGCCAGGTGGGTATTATGCTACAGCGAGGAATGGAATAAAATGGAACATAATTAGTCAGTATATACAAGTACGTCAGATAGGATAAAAGGATATTATCTCCTTCCTTGCCTAACCGCGGAATACTAATGCTATTTCTTATAGTTTCACAGCCATTCTGGGTAAGATCATCTTACTTTACTAAACCATTTTACAGGCCTTTACTTTTACTCTGATAATGGGAAATACTTATGCCCTCCCAATTATGTTTGCTTCTAGTAATAGAAATTGCGATATATTAATTTCTTTGTTTTTGCCTTCTGCTACAAAAGAAACACAATAATTTATAATGATTGAAAGTGTGCACAAAAATGCATTTTTTATATATATTTAGTGTTATGGAGAATTATTTTAAGAGACAAGGACATTGAGGAGAATTAGGAAAACAGTTTCAGCGTGCCCAGGCCCAGACTGCTGACGTTTACTATTGACAAAACGATTCATTGGGAATACACCGAAGATCCTCAATGTGGTTACATCATTTTTCTAGGTTAAAATTGCTTTTGATTCAGAATTAAATTAATATTTACCTGTCAACATTTTTCTCCCTTTATTTCTCTGAAATACCGATTTCTCCCCCCCCCCCCCCCCCCCCCCCCCCCCCCCCCCGACATCAGTCTGAAGAAGAATCTTGACCTGAAACGTCGCCTATTCTTTCTCTCCATAGATGCTGCCTCACCCGCTGAGTTTCTCCAGCATTTTTATCTACATTAAATTATGTAGGTGTTTGTGTACTTTTGAGCTAGTAGTATGTAGGTGACAGAAAAACAGGAACAAGACGGTAACACTTCAGACCATTTGAGTTTTTCTAACCATGGTGTAATTTGGTACGGGTATTTTGAGACTGTGCTACCCAATCAGATCCATTCCATGTTTAAATTATATATCTTGTTTAGTTAGACTTGGGATTACTTACAAACTAGCATTGAAAATTTCAATAAAATATAACAGCATCTGAAAAGGAGTACACTTTCATCTTTCTTAAATGTTACATATGGTCAAGTTGAACTGAACACAAATGTTTTTCTTTTGATTAGTAATGAATGCTGTTTTAGAACAGAATGCTCTCATGACTGTCCAAGTCAGAGACTCTTGTTTAACTTAAATACATTTACAAAGGCTGTAGCATTTATCCTTTACTGGCAATGTCGTTTTTCAGAGTAATACAGACTAATTTGTCAGAACATGCTCCATTAGTAAGATACTGTATGCTTTCAACTTTGAGTCATTCATTACCTTAATATGAAATGATGAAATTGTGCTGCCACCAATACAAGCTTTTAAGCCTTCAGTTGTGAAGGGTCATGAGTATAGAAGGGTCTCTCTCAGAGCTGGTCACAATTACAGAACATATCTGCCTGGCATATTTTATGTATTGTTACTAAATGAAGAGTACAACATAGATTGACCTGGGAAATAATTATTGAATGATATAATTGTACTATTTACATTAAGGAGCGCAAAGCCATTTTTGGATTACAGTTAATGTAAGCTGCCTGTCACTGTGTTCTGCCTGCCTGTGTTCCCAACATACAATGGTCTCACTCTGAGAAAGTCCCACTTTAAAAATGTTTATGATTTTTGATCTTGTTTTCAAAACCCTCGATGAGTTCACAATTTGTCACCCCTTTAATCTCTTCTAATCCTCCTATATCTCTGTGCTCCTTCTTGGTGCGGATATGCTGGGCCGAAAGGCTTATTTCTTTGTACTGACAATTCTGGCCTCTTGTACACTTTAAATTGTTATTGCTTGGCCATGTATTCGGCTGGCAAGATTCCAGTCTCTGGAATTTCACTGCTAAGCTGTCAGTAGCTTACCACCTTAAGCTCAATCTTTAAAGCCTATGTATTTGGGCAAATTGTTGGTAATTTTCCAAACGTTTTACATGACTTTTTTGTAATATTACCTCAGTGAACTATTTTCAGACATTTCATGGTATTGCAAATGTGGAAATATCGACTGAACTTCACTGCACTGAGCAGTGCATATTTCTTTTAGTTATTTAATTAAATAGAAAATAATTGTTTTTGAACCCATCCAATTTAACAAATGGTCCCAAATTGAGTTACTTGCCCTAGTTTGTAGATGATCCCGGCGGGCACTGAAGAAGGTTGTCTAGAATCTAGATTCATATCTTCAGCCCAACTCATCCATGCCAACCAAGATGCCCCATCTAAGCTAGTCCCATTTGCCTGCATTTGAGCCATTTCTACCAAACTTTTCTATCCATGTACCTGTCCAAATGTTGTTTAAATGTTATAGTACCTGTCTCAACCACCTCCTCTTGCAGCTCATTCCATGTATCTCGGGTACACGAGTCTCGGGTTACAACAGGATCTCAATCAATTGGGAAAATGAGCAAAAGAATGACAAATGAAATTTAGCTCAGAAAAATGGGAAGTGAAGCATTTTGTGAAATTAAACCAGTGCAGGACATATGTAGTGAATGATAGAGACTGAGAAGTGTTGTGCAACAGAGAGATCGAGGGGTACAAGTTCATAGTTCTCTGAAAGTGATGACACGGGTGATAAAGAAGGCTTTATTAGACGGGGCTTGAGTACAAAAGTTGGGACAACATATTACAGCTGCACAAGATGCTGGTATGACCACATCTGGAGTATTATGTGCAGGTCTGTTTGCCATACCATAGGAAGGATGTGATTAAGCTAGGGAAAGATTCAAAAAGAATGTTGATGAAACTGGAGGACTTGAGTTATAAAGGGATGGGAAAGGCTGCAACTGTTTTTCCTGGAGCAAAAAAGTTTGAGGGGTGTTCTTTCTGAGGTTGATAAAATCATTAGGGGCAAAGATAAGGTGTGGGGTTGCAGTCTTTTTCTAAGGGCAGAGGAATTTAAAATTAGAGGGCATAGTTCAAGGCGAGAGGAGAAAGATTTCAAGTGGACCTGAGGGGCAAGTATTTCACACAGAGGTTGGCAGTTAAATGGAATGAGCTATTCGAGGAAGTGGTAGAGGGGATTATAATTACAGTGTTTAAAATGTATTTGGACTGGTTCATGGATAGGAGAGGTTCAAAAGCAAATGGGCCCAATGCAGGCAAATGAAACTAGCACAGGAAAATACATGGACAAGTTGGGCCAGACTGCCTGTTTCCATGTGGTATAACACAATAGCTGTATATTGTAATTACATTTCTAGTGATGTGTACTCTTAAAATACGAATAATTTCTCCTTTGCCCTTTGTTACTGATAAATGTATAGTCTTTGGAATAACTCCCTCAAACTTTTTCAATAGTATTGAGTATTTTTGTACTCGTGTGACATTTATTTCTTTGTTATCACTTCAGTGTTCTTTCTGTATGAAGCTTTATAAAAGAAAAGTTAACCTGAGATCTCGCCGTATGCTCATCTGCACCAACAAATAAAGTTTTTTTTTCTTCATGCATCTTCCTGCTCTAGATGTACAGATAATTATGGGTAATAAACCAAACCTTCTCAGATGATGATATTCCATGCCTCTATTTATATTTACTCACTTGATTCTCATATTTCATTCTTTTTATTCGTGAATGCAACCATTCAATCCAATCTTCATTACTGACCATATTATTGCCCCAAACACCAAGCATGTGACCACACAGTGAATAACACTCAGGCCTTGCGGTGCTATTCACTGTGCGTGAATAATATGTTGTAAGGCAGTTGGTGTTGCAAGGCAGCAACTCTACAGTTGCTCATTTGTGTTGCCCCTAGCACGGGCATGAGACTTCCAGTGAATACTTTGGAATTTAGTTTTAGCGGCATTGATTAATGCGACGAATCTTAACCTTCTAAACCTCTCCTATACTGGTTCACAATCCTATTGAACGTAGGTTGTAACTAAAAAAAACTTAACCCCCCCCCCCCCCCCCATTACAAAGTTGGTCAGTGCGCTAGACCACACGTGGATTTATTATTCTCAAGCGGTAATCCATCTCTCAAATGCAATACAGTCTGTGCGTATGTAATAACATATTTCTTGAAAAGATTTGTTATTAAAAATAAAATGCTGACGTATATTGAAAAACATTTTTCATTTTAAGGGTAATCAATTTTCAATGTTTGATCTTTCTTCTGAACTGACATTTTTATACAATGTATCTGGAGTTCAGCCTATAACATACCATAACTATTGTGATTCCATCAGGAATGCCTCTGCTGTTAAGCAGCTTTTCTTGCGTAAATTGTTGCTTAATCTGTTTTTTTGCAAAAATATTAGCTGATGTGATTCAAAAGTGTGCTCGCGAGAGTAAATTTGTAAAGCGTATTGAAGCCTAGTGTAATCTACATTACCAAAAAAATTAAATATGAATTCACTCACATTGTACCAGAATTACACAGTGCTTTCCAAAGCAGTTTGATGCCTTAAACTTTGTGATAGTGAATTCTTTGAATGATAATGAAATAGCCAAATGAAGTTATAAACACTTTTAATAGAATGCCTGAATCTGGTCTAATTTAAGCATATTGGAAAATAATATAGTTTAAAGTACGACATTTATTTTCTCTTGTTAATGTGAACTTTTCTAGGTGCTACGAGACGAGTTCCAGTATAAACCATTACTTCTGAAGGACCAATTTCTGCACTGCGGGTTTGCAGAACGAAAAATACAGCTTTTATGTGACATAATAAGCATTGTGACCAAAAGACACAAGGAATTAAGCTGCCTCAACAAGGTATTCTGCCAGAAAAGATGAAAAAGTAAAAACATAATCTGAGACTGAATATTAATCAAATCCCTGCTCATAAGAATTTAGATGATGTGGTTTATTCTTTTCTTTTGTTTGATATTGATAAAGCTGTTTTCTCTTTTAATATTTGTGTTTTTATTATGTCTGTGTCTCTGTTTGTCTTTTGATGATTCATTTTCTTCTCTGTTATCTTGATTTATTTTTCCAAATGGTTATGAAGCTAGGGAAATTGGCTACGGGAGACTGCTGCCCATTTCAACATCTCTCCATGGCTTAGCGCTCCAGTTAAAATACCTGATAAGATTTTATATTTTAGTGAAGGCCAGAATGCATATTTAAAGAGAAACTTCCAATAGTTTAGGACAAACCTTCTCATTGTGATTTAAAGTGCATCCACTTGGATTGAAGAAACAGAGTGGGATTAGACTTGCTGTTCATTTTTGCCCACATCAACTCCCGCACTAAACTGATTTCTGAATAGCGTGAGCGTAAAGTTAAAAACTAATCGACAGTATATACTTTTTTAATTTGTTTTTTTCTTTCGCCAAAGAGAGTTGTATGCTGCATACTTCTACAAACAAGTAGAAATATTTCCTGAAGAATAGCACAAAAATCCGGAGTAACTCAGCTGGTCAGACAGCATCTCTGAAGAAAAGGAATAGGTGATGATTTGGGTCATAGAAATATAGAAAATAGGTGCAGGAGGAGGCCATTTGGCCCATCATGCCAGCACCGCCATTCATTGTGATCATGGCTGATCATCCACAATCAGTAACCTGTGCCTGCCGTCTCCCCATACCCCTTGATTCTGCTAGCCCCTAGAGCTTTATCTAACTCTCTTTTAAATTCATCCAGTGAATTGGCCTTCATTGCCTTCTGTGGCAGAGAATTCCACAAATTCACAACTCTCTGGGTGAAAACATTTTTTCTCATCTCTGTTTTAAATGGCCTCCCCTTTATTCTTAGACTGTGGGCCTTGGTTCTGGACTCTCCCAACATTGGGAACATTTTTCCTTCATCTAGCTTGTCTAGTCCTTTTATTGTGAAGACCCTTCAGAGCAGTCTGACAGTCGGGAAAGGGAATTGAGAGATATAGACAGTGATATAGAGAGATATAGAACAAATGAATGAATGCAAGATACAGTGCCCACCATATGTTTGGGACAAAGACCCATAATTTATTTATTTGCCTCTGTAATCCACAATTTGAGATTTGTAATAGAAAAAAAATCACATGTGGTTAAAGTGCACATTGTCAATTTTATTAGTGTTTTTTTTTTAATACATTTTGGTTTCACCATGTAGAAATTACAGCTGTGTTTATACATAGTCACCACATTTCAGGGCACCATAATGTTTGGGACACATGGCTTCACAGGTGTTTGTAATTGCTCAGGTGTGTTTAATTGCCTCCTTAATGCAGGTATAAGAGAGCTCTCAGCACCTAGTCTTTCCTCTAGTCTTTCCATCACCTTTGGAAACTTTTATTGCTGTTTATAAACATGAGGACCAAAGTTGTGCCAATTAAAGTCAAAGAAGCCATTATGAGACTGTTAGAGACATCAGCCAAACCTGAGGCTTACCAAAATCAACTGTTTGTAACATCCTTACGAAGCAAGAGAGCACTGGTGAGCTTCCTAATCACAAAGGGACTGGCAGGCCAAGGAAGACCTCCACAGCTGACGATAGAAGAATTCTCTCTATAATAAATAAAAATCCCTAAACACCTGTCCGACAGATCAGAAACACTCTTCAGGAGTAGGGTGTGGATTTGTCAATGACCACTGTCAGCAGAAGACTCCATGAAAAGAAATACAGAGGCTACACTGCAAGATGCAAACCACTGTTTAGCTGTAAACATAGGATGGCCAGGTTACAGTTTGCCAAGAAGTACTTAAAAGAGCACCCACAGCTGCTTGCGGACAGATGGGACGAAGATTAACTTATATCAGAGTGATGGCAAGAGCAAAGAATGGAGGAAAGAAGGAACTACCCAAGATCCAAAGCATACCACCTAATCTGTGAAACAAGGTGGTGGGAATGTTATGGACTGGGCACGTAGGTGTTGGCTCACTTATCTTCATTGGTGATACAACTGCTCATGGTAGTAGCATAGTGAATTCTGAAGTGTATAGACACATCCTATCTGCTCAAGTTCAAACAAATGCCTCAAAACTCATTGGGCGGCGTTTCATTCTACAACCAGACAATGATCCCAGACATACTGCTAAAGTAACAAAGGAGTTTTTCAAAGCCAAATAATAGTCAATTCTGGAGTGGCCAAGTCAAACATGCGATCTGAACCCAAAACAAGCATAAGCAAAAGATGGCTGCCATACTGGTCTGGCAGAGCAGCACCAGAGAAAACACCCAGCAACCGGTGATGTCCATGAATCGCAGACATCAAGCAGTCATTGCGTGCAAAGGATATGCAACAAAATACTAAACATGACTACTTTCATTTCCATAACATTGCTGTGTCAAAAACATGATGGTACCCTGCAATTGGGGGGGGGGATCTATGTATAAACACTGCTGTAATTTCTGCATGGTGAAACCAAAATGTGTAAAAATACCCTTTATTAATATCTGTAATTGTGCACTTTAACCACATGTCTTGTTTTTATTACAAATCTCAAATTGCAGAGTACAGAGGCAAATAAATAAATGAGGGCACAAGTAAGACCAAGTAAGACTTCATTCTACTTTTCCATCAGCTCACAGGAAAGGCATGTTGATGACAGGCATTTGCTGCCATTGCAGGCTTTCACAAAGTGTAACACAATTATATCCTTACAAACACCTCCTGTGTAATACATGCCAAAAGTGCTTGCCTGTGCCCCTGAAAAATCTCATTGGACATTAGCCTACTCTCCACAGAGAACAGAGATAGACTTCCTTGATCCTCACATTTCACCGCACTAGCCTGTGCATTCAGCCCACTATTCTCTGCATATCATATGCCATTTCTGCAGCTTCTTCACTAGTCATGTCTTTCCCTCATCACCCCCACCCTTCTCCCCTTTTCTGCTTTCTGCAGGAACCACTCCATGACTCCCTGGTCCACTCATTCCTCCCCATCCACCTCTCTCCATCACCTGGCATTTTCCTCTAGTAGGAGGTAGAGTAGGAGTCCCATCACCTTATCCTTCATTGCCTTCCTGGGATTTAAGCAGCTCTTCCAGGTGAACAATTCATGTGCACCTCCTCTAATTTTCTCTATTACATTTGTTGGTCTCAATGTGGCCTCTATAACGGCTAAACCAAGCGTAGAATGCAACCATTTTACAGACAGCTTATGCTCTCCACAGCATCCTGAGCTTCCAGTTGCATGTCACTCCATCTTCCCGTCCTGTTCCCTTGGCCTTGTCCATAGCCATAGTGAGGCCAAACATAAATTAGAAGAATACTTCATAATCAGCTTGGTAGCCCAAAACAAAATGGTATGAACGTTGAATTGTCTAATTTCAATTAGCCCGCATTCTCCATTCCTTTCTCACTCCCACCAGTTCAACCAGGTAGCCTCCACCATTATTCACCTTTTGCATTGCACCCCCTCATTACTAAAGCTTGTACCCTCCCCCACACGGTTCCTTCTGTACATCATCCACATACCTATCCATCTGGTTTCTTCTCCATTAGTTCTCCTTTCCTCTCCTCTCCCCCGCCTGGTTCCATCTACCCATCATTACTACCTTATCTTGTTTGATATATAACCTAGCAGTCCCTGTCTCACCCCTTCCTCTGTCACTTCTATATACTGGATACCTTCTCTACACTGTCCTTGATCTGAAACGTTGACCATCCCTTTGTCTCCACAGATATCACTTGACCCACTGAGTTCTTCCAGCAATTTATTTTTTTTGGCCGTGAAAGGTCATCGGCACACTTGAATGGAGGATAATCCATCTCTAAGCGGAGTGATCCACTAGCCTCCTGAAAGTAGACAATAAATGTTGGAGAAACTCAGCGGGAGAGGCAGTATCTATGGAGAAAAGGAGTAGGTGACGTTTTAGGTCGAGACCCTTCTTCAGCCTCTTGATGTCCTACAAACCCCTTGGGAATCACTGCTATAGATTTATGCAAGACATTGCACTTGCCAGTAGCTGGATGAGTGGTGGCAGTGTTGTATGCGTGTCCTTTTAAGGGCTGACTGATGGGATTTCAAATGTTTCTCTAAGTGCTGGCAGATGCTAGAAATTCAACTAGAGTTTTTCCAGCAACACCTGCTGCTTCTGAAATTCTGGTGTTAAATGAAGAAACCTGACAGTGCTGTTTTATAAATGGCACCATTGAACCACACAGTCTTTTTGGAGCATGTTAAAACAGCATTATGGAGCTATGCAATGATGCTATAATGCTCTATAAACAGCACAGATTAATATCTAGACCTGTGAATTTTTTATGATATTTGGTGTTGATCTTAATGGATTGACGATTTCATCGAGCCAATATCTTTATTTAACAAGTATTTTCAATTACCTTTTATGATTATTAATAGCAATATAATGTTAAGAAACCCTTTAAAATCTATAAAGTGCATATATGCCAAAATGTCACTATGAATGAAACAATAAGCTAAAAGGCTTGTATTTTTGTATTTATTTCAGACCAAGACACGCTCAAGTAATAATTCACATTACCCGGTCAAAGTTTCTTCACGATTAAAATATGAAACATTTATTCCTGATACCCTCCCGTGCGAACCCTATGAAAAGGTAAGTCTCTCTCTATTTTTTACCTAAATTAGACTTTTAGAGCACAGAAACCCCTCATCAGGCCATCCCTTGTTTTCATATAACATTCAAATCCACTGTTGTTTGTGTTGAAACATACATTATGTGGATTAATTGCAGTGCTTTGATGAAGGTAATTTTGCAACAGAACTGAGAAAGTACCTCCATCTAAAGCACAGCCGTTTCAGAAAGCAGCTCACCACCATCACATACTTGACGGCAATTAAGGGTGGGAAATTAAGTCGATCCTTGTCAACAGAGCCCAAGTACCAAGGGAAAAAAACTGTTATTCAGTAGTGTTATTAATAGGTTGCTGTAGGTTACAGTGGAACAACAGTGCAATCTAATGCTTTTGAAACACTGTGGAGAGGGGACACAATGGAATGTGAATACCTTGCCCTGAGATGGGCTTCTCATCTCATAATCTCCATCATCAAGATGTCCTACATCCACCTCAATGAAAGCCAAACTAGAGAAGTCAGGAGAGTAAAGATTGTTTTGATGTCGTCATTTGGTAAGTCGGATGAGAGCAGCTGTGACGTAAGGCTTTCAAAGTAAAATCATTTGATAATGATATTAAATCTACATATCCCCAGAGGGATATGTCAATTTTTGTTATTAATCTTAGTTTAGACCACGATTATCGATCTTAGGCCAGGGGTGTGATGAGTAGAAACTAAATGCCAGATATTTCATTCTCTATCATTTTGATTGGTTTACTATCGCAAGTCTACAATTAGATTTTTTTTCCACCCCATTCATTACATTTATTTTTGAAATGCCAACTTTGAAGATTTGTTGCTTCTTGGTCAAAATTGCACTGCCATTTCCACTTTCCATAGTATTTTCCCATACAAGATCACGAGATTCACAGCACAATGGCATAGCTGATAGAGCTGCTGCCTCGTTGTTCCAGAGACCCGGGTTCTTGACCTCAGGTGCTGCCTGCGTGGAGCTTGCACATTCTTCTTGTGACAAAGTAGGTTTCCTCCAGGTGCTCCGGTTTCCTTCCACATCCCAAAGACATGCAGGGATGTAGGTTAATTGGCCTCTGTAAATTGCCCCTAGCGTGTCGGAAGTGGATGAGAAAGTGGGCTAACTTCGAACTAGTGTGAATGGGTGATCGGCATGGACTCCTTTTGGTCAAAGGGTGTGTTTCCATGTATCTATTAACTAAACTAAACTAATGTAAAGTAATGCAGCACCCACTCAAATTGAGTTTTTGGAAGAATTGACCAGAACAGGGCAATAGACATCGTCTACATTTACTTTAACAAAGCCTTGGACAAAATTTCACATGGTGAGCTGAACCAGAAGGTTAGATCACATGGGACCCGAGGTGAGGTAACCAATTGGATACAACATTGGGTTGATGGGAGGGGGCAGAAGGAGGTAACGGAGGGTTTCTTTACAGATTGGAGGCTGTGTGACCAATGTTATGCTGCAGGGTTCGGTATCTGTTCCCTTGTTGTTTGCCATGTATATTAATGATTTGGATAGGAATGTAGATATCGTGATTAGTAACTAGCACGTGACAGCAGAATTGGAGATATGGTGGACAGTGAAGAAGGTTGTCGGGTTACAACAGGATCAAGATGCACTGGGAAAGTGGTCAGACGAATGGCAAATGGAATTTAAATCTGGCAAATGCAGAATTATGCCTTTTGGGAGGTTTAACCAGGGACTACATACACAGTGAATGGCAAAACCCTAGAAAGACTTTTGGGTACAAGTGCATAGTTGCATGAAAGTGCGACATGGGTAGTTTAGTGGTAAAGAAGTTGTATGACATGCTTACCCTCATTGGCCGTGACGCTCATCACAAGAGTTGAGATGTTACATTGCAGTAATTACAAAACATTGATTAGACCACGCTTGGAATATGGTGTCCAGTACTGGTTGCCTCTCTATAGGTAGGATGCGATCAACCTATAGAGGGTGCAGAAAAGAATCACAAATAAGTTGCCTGGACTGGAGGGCTTGACTTAAAAGAAGTGATTAGATAGGCTGGAACTATGTTCTCTGGAGTGAAGGAGACTGTGGGGTGACCTTATAGGGGGGTTATAAAATTATAAGAGGCACTTATAGGATAGATAGTCTTTGTGCCAAAGTTGGGAGGTCTACAGGACTAGTTTAGATGGGGCATTTTGGTCGGCATGGGTAAGTTGGGCCGAAGGGCCTGTTCCTGCGCTGTATGACTAGGACTAACTTTTCACATATCATTTTTATGGACAGGATGTTTTGGCATCAATACTAACATTGTCATTTGTAACTCCTCAAATACTATCATTTGTTTCATCACCGTCTAAGTGAAAAAAACTATTTAAATCAGCTTTTGGCTTGGATCATAATTGTTAAAAAATTCACTTTTTTGTTTTGGAAATTGGTTTTCATCGATTCTTTCGTATCTCTTTTTCCCAGCCACCCCCAATAGCTCCCTCCTTCCATGTTGTTGCTCTGCCCCCCTTTGCTATACCAATGATTGGTAGACGACTTGGATGGGGGAGTGAAGGGTGGAGATAGTAACCAAAGCTGGTTATAAGTAGAGAAGGTAGAGGGCTGCAGATTGTAGAATCTGACAAGAGAAGGTTGGGAATGAAGTGTAGAACCAGAGAGAGGGATGGTATATAAATGGGAGCAGGGAGTGGGAGACCTGGAGGGCTAGGGTAGAAGGAAGAGATGGAGGAGGGGAACAGAACTAGGTAACAGTGGGTGGGTTTGTGGAAAGAAAGACCCCTTCTCTCACCTGTTTCTACCAGCAACTTCCCTCTGGTTTCGTCTTGAAGGGCCTTGATCTGAAACATCAGTTTGTTTCCCCCCCCCCCCCCCCCCCCCCCCCCCCCCCCCCTTCCCTGCAAATATGCCCATTACATGCCATGTCACATTGTTAGGGTTTTGTAATCTACCTGAGAGATCGGTGCAGCTCAATCACATTGCTAGATTAACTGCAGTCCCATAAATTGTTTGTATCCCATACAAACGGCTGCTCCTGTGTGGATGCATAGAAATAAACTGCAGATGCTGGATTATATCAAAGATAAATACAAAGTGCTGGAGTAACTCAGTGGGTCAGGCAGAATCTCTGGGGGGAAAAGGATGGGTGGCGTTTTGGGTCGAGACCCTTCAGACTGTGTGTGATAGACTGGAAAAATCTGTGATAAGCAAATTGATATCCATGAGCACTGAAAACTTGTGTCACAGTGCCATCTACAGGTCTAAATGCAAAATTACAAGATGAAATGATCACATAATATTGTATTGACCATTTTGTAGACTTATTTAATAGTGATAGTTCTAACAAAGGGTCAACAACCTGAAATGTTAACTCTGTTCTCTTCCCACAGATGCATCCTCATTAATTTCAGTTTTTTAGCATCCCATACCAAGATATATGGTCCCAACCCGAAACAGCACATATACATGTTCTCCAAAGATGCTGCATGAACCACTGAGTT
Source organism: Leucoraja erinaceus (assembly GCF_028641065.1). NCBI lineage: Eukaryota > Metazoa > Chordata > Chondrichthyes > Rajiformes > Rajidae > Leucoraja > Leucoraja erinaceus. The sequence goes on along the minus strand of NC_073379.1, from coordinate 24,601,474 downwards.
ACTCCAGCACTTTGTGTCTTTTTATAAAATTGACAATCTTGTTTCTGCAGCATCGTTGGTACATTGGGTCAGTCAGACACACATGTGTATTCCTTCCTCTAGCTTCACAATTCACAACTCTTCAATGCTTTTGTCTCGCACCTTCTGTCTTTTCATCCCTGGCCTTTGTCGAATCAACTGCCCATCAAAAATAATCCTCACCTGTATCAATTCTCCATTGATGCCGCCTGACCTGCTTAGTTACTCCAGTACTGTGTTTTCTATACAGAAATTAAACTATGCATAAAGACATGAGCAATAAGTGGTAGACACGAGTAACTGCAATGATAAATGCAAGGAAATGCAATTAATGGTAGTATTGCATCAAAGGAAACCACCTGTAATGTTGCTTTAAAAAAAAAACTGTCATCACTGAAGAAGGCACAGAAAGCCTCCCACAATGATGCAGAACCACAGGTCTGGTGTGAATTAGAAGATGAAAGTAATTAGCACAGTAAAAAGTTAGTATTGAAGGAATTAATGGGACTGAAAAGCAATAAATTACCAGGATGTGCAAACCTGCATCCCGGGGCTTTGAAGAAGGTGACTGCAGAGATGGTGGATGACACCTGACAACATTTAATCATGTATCCGATGGTTCTCAATGTTCAGCACTGCTTGAGAAAAAAATAAAAAAATGAGGAACAGTAGATCAGATAAACTGACATCAGCAGTATGGAAATGAACAGATCACTTAGAAAATGTTAATGGGATTGGACATTGCGAACTGTGCGGAGGTGTTGGGTGAAGCGATCGCCAAGCCTGCGCTTGGTCTCACTGATGTAGAGCAGTTGACTTCTAGAGCAGCGGATGCGATAGATGAGGTTGGAGGAGGTGCAGGTGAACCTCTGCCTCACCTGGAAAGAATGTTTGGTCCTTGGATGGAGTCAAAGGGGGAGGTAAAACGACAAGTGTAGCCTTTCCTGTGGTTGCAAGGGAAAGTACCGAGGAGGGGGTGGTTTGGGTGGGAAGGGACTAATTAACCAGGGAGTTATGGAGGGAGCGGTCCCTGCGGAAAGCTGAAAGGGGGGGAGATGGGAAGATGTGGCCAGTGATGGGATCCGATTGGAGGTGGCAAAAATGTTGGAGGATTATCTGTTGTATGTGACGGGTGGAAGGTGAGGAGAAGGGGGACTCTGCCCTTGTTATCAGTGTTGGAATGGGGAATGAGAGCGGAGCTGCGGGATATAGAAGAGACCCTGGGGAGAGCCTCATCTATAGTCGAAGGGGGGAACCCCTTTTCCCTAAAGAATGAGGACATCTCCAACCTCATCTATTGTATCCGCTGCTCTAAGTGTCAACTGCTCTATATCGGTGAGACCAAGCGCAGGCTTGGCGATTGCTTCGCCCAACACCTTCGCTCAGTCTGCATTAACCAACCTGATCTCCCGGTGGCTCAGCACTTCAACTCCCTCTCCCATATCGAATGCGACCTTTCTGTCCTGGGCCTCCTCCATGGCCAGAGTGAGGCCCACTAAAAATTGGAGGAGCAGCACCTCATATTTCGCTTGGCTAGTTTACACCCCTGGGGTATGAACATTAACTTCTCCAATTTCAGGCAGTCCTTGCTTTCTCCCTCTTTCCCCTCCCCTTCCCAGCTCTCCCACAGCTCACTGTCTCCGCATCTTCCTTTCTTCTTCCCGCCCCCACCACCACATCAGTCTGAGGAAGGGTCTCGACCCGAAATGTCACCTATTCCTTCACTCCATAGATGCTGCCTCACCCGCTGAGTTTCTCCAGCATTTTTGTCTATCTTCGATTTTGCCAGCATCTGCAGTTCTTCCTTAAACAAACTGAATGGCCGAGTGGGCTCAATTTAGAAAGTTTCTTTGTAAATAGATTCTTGATAAGTCAGTGGGTGAAAGTTTATTATGGTAGACACGAATGTGAAGTTAAATTTACAATCACATCTGTCACGACTTTGTCAGCCTCGAGGAGCTGAGTGACATGCTCCGGATTCATATGTTTGTATAGGAAATTGTGCATCTGAGGGCCTGACTTTCTATACTGTTCAATTGGAGAAATAAAAATCAGTCATTGCATTTTTGCAGTTTCTGAGTGCATTCTGTCATGTTATACCTAACAATGAATCAGCCCAGTCAAAGAGCATTTTCAGGTACATGTGTACATGAGTTGGAGAGAAAGTAGAATAAATAAACTTCTGTTTGTTTTCAGGTAAAACCTTTGGTGGAGCGTCATTTACCCAATGATGATCTAAAAACATTTTGCTTTTCATCCAGTCCTGAGAATGAAATTATTGAAGACAGGCCACTTGTTCTTCGTGAATATACGGAACCATCAACTTCACATGAAGTAAGTTTTTACTCCTTTGAACAATATAAATGAAGAACTTATCTACCTCAACTTCAAGGTGGAAATTAATATGTAGTAAGTTAAACGAACCAAGCAAATTAGTATGGGTTGAATATGGTTGGGTGCAGGTCCGTGTATGGACTGAGTTCAGCAACCAAGTGTGCTGGCTGAACATGGCCAAGAGTGAGAGCAGAGTGGTAGAGCAGGCTCGGTGTGTGGATGTAATGCAAGGTGCACAGACATAACCTGAAGATGCCAGGTATGCATGCTGAATCTGGCGCTGGGCAATCGCAGATTGATCATTTACACATAAAGCAAATCTGTGATCGCAAACAAAGTAATTGGTGCAATCAGTTGATCTTTCATTTATGCTTATTTGGGTTTCAAAATTTAAGTTCCAAACTTGCCATAGATAGTCCAAACCTAAACTTTAGGTTGCAAACTTACGAAGATCACTTTGTGTTAAATTTTGATTGTGTATTGTGTGTTCTTTTTCATTGTACCGCTGCTGGCAAATTAATTTCACTTGCAATTTATGTGCAAGTGACGAATAAAACTGATTATTGTTGATTGTTGTTGTTGTTGTCATGTTAACTTTATCCTAACACTGTACCTCAGACTTCAGTTTTAGATTCATTCATATGCCTCTTTACTGATGTATTTCTTGCATAATTTCTACCATTTCCAAGTAGCGCAAGTTTGCTTTTGGCTCCGTGTGGTTGTATTCAGGACCATGTGTGGACTGAGTACAGCAGCTGAGTGTGCGGGCTGAGCATGGTCAAGAATGAGAGCAGGCACTGACTTCACTCCAAATATTTTTTTTTATGCCTGTTTTATTCACACTACCCAGAGCACCCTGCTGTTCATTTATTTAAATCCCATTTTGAATACTATCTCTTGCCAAATCCCAACCTCAATTTATCACCTGTTATTTGCCTTCCTACTCTTTCTTTTAATGCATTAAGCATGAATTCTGTACTGTTTTGATACTCACTGTGAACCTGCAATCATACTTCAGGAGCCTATCAATGCATTGATTGTTTATCCTTTTCCGTTGTAGCAACATCAAGAGCTCAATTTTCCTCCTGGTCCTTCTCGCATCATCCAACATTGACCCAGTTGAGGATCAGCAAATAGTCATTTTGCCTTCCGGAGTATACATGTATTTAGTAGGATATTGAGCAGAGTACATGATGATGATTCACCAGGATACACATCGGTATGAGGATCCATAAAATATAAAGAAAGTTATGGAGAAATTAGGTCTTGTTTTAATTGGCATATTAGAAATTGCAAGATAATTTGATTCGGAAGCTTAAAATGAAGAAGTGGGATTGGATGAATAGAAATGGACCGTACCCAGAATGAAAAGACAAAGATTTGCAATTTAAGAAGAGATTTAGGGTAGGAAGATGGAATTGATTACTAATTTCCTGTAAGTATGCAGGAAATGAAGGATAGTGGGGAAAGAACCGTCCTGGCACATGTGCATGTCCTAATTTGAGCTGATCCTCTCATGGTCACTGTCGGGGGTCCAGCCCTGAAGACCTGGCTTCCGTACTGCATATTGATCAGAGACGTGCCGAACGATTCGGGCCCGTAAATGCTTCTTTTTGCCACATCCTGGCAGATGCAACAATTACGTCAATTAATCACACCCAATCACTTGCCTATCTACAAATTTTAACAATCAAGTCTCGTAAATCAACATTCCTGTGATTCACCACACCCTTTCAAACTTCACTGTGTTGCAAACCTTGCCCACGAACCTTGCATGCACATACTTGCAGCAATTTAACATTGTAGTAAGGTCACCCAAACACTAATTGACAGGAGTTCCTTCTTTCTTGCATGACATGGTAGCATGGAAACACATGCAGCTGCAACAAACTGGAAGAGAGGTACTTCTGCTTTTCCTATCACCCATGGCGGAGATGCTGCTGTCTTGAATTGTGACACCTATTGCCAGCACAAGGCTGAAGCTGATAATTGTCAGGATGTCCTTGTTCTACATCCTCATCATATCCACCTTCTCTACAACCTACAGGTCTTGGAAGCACACTTCCATTACTATGTTCGATACACACTATAAATTCATGCAGTCTAATTTGGCTCCAACTCCTTCTGCAAATGGGCAGGATCATAAACGATGATGATTCAGAATACAGGAGGAGATAGAGAGCATGGTGTCAGGATAATAAACTCCCTCAATGTCAGCAAGACAAAGGAGCTAGATATTGACTTCAGGAAGCATGGTGGAGTACATGCCCCAATCAGTATCAATGGTGTCATAGTTAAGTGGTTGAGAACTTCAAGTTCCTTAGAGTCAATATTACCAACAATCCGTTGTGAACCAATGACATTAAAGGCTAAACCAATGCCTTGTACATCCTTAGGAGACTGAGGAAATTTGGCATGCCTATGATGACTCGTACAAAGGGTCAAGAGCTTCAAATTCCTGGGCGTGCATATCTCCGAAGATCTATCCTGGTCCGAGAACACTGATGCAATCATAGAAAAAGCACATCAGCGCCTCTACTTCCTGAGAAGATTACGGAGAGTCGGTATGTCAAGGAGGCTCTCGCTAACCTCTACAGGTGCACAGTAGAGAGCATGCTGACTGGTTGCATCGTGGCTTGGTTCGGAAACTTGAGCGCCCTGGAGCGGAAAAGACTACAAAAAGTAGTAAACATTGCCCAGTCCATCATCGGCTCTGATCTCCCATCCATCGAGGGGATCTATCACAGTCGCTGCCTCAAAAAGGCTGGCAGCATCATCAAGGACCCACACCATCCGGGCCATACACTCACCTCCCCACTACCTTCAGGTAGAAGGTACAGGAGCCTGATTACTGCAATGACCAGATTCAGGAATAGCTCTTCCCCACAGCCATCAGGCTATTAAACTCGGCTCGGACAAAACTCTGAACATTAATAGCCCATAATCTGTTTATTTGCATTTTATCAGTTTATTTATTCATGTGTATATGTTTATACAATGGTATATGGACACACTGATCTGTTCTGTATTCCTGCCTACTATGTTCTGGTGTGCTAAAGCAAATCAAGAATTTCATTGCCTTATCAGGGACACATGACAATAAACTCTCTCTCAAACTTAATGCTAGCATTTATTTCAAGAAGAGTTGTATACAAAAACATTGATGTAATGTTGAGGCTCTATGATGCTGGGAAGGCTACATTTGGAATATTGTGAACAAATTTGGGCACCATATCTGAGGAAGGATGTGCTGGCTCTGGAGAGGGTCCAGAGGAGGTTTACAACAATTAACCCAGGAATTAGTAGGTTAACCTATGATGAGCACTGGGCCTGTACTCGCTGAAGTATAGAAGAATGAGGGGGAGACCTCATTGAAACATATTGAACAGTGAAAGGCTTGGATAGAGTGGATGTGGAGAGACTGTTTCCACCAGTGGGAGAGTCTAGGACTAGAGGTCACAGCCTCAGAATTAAAGAACATTCTTTTAGGAAGGAAATTAGGATACATTTCTTTAGTCAGAGGGTGGTGAATCTGTGGAATTCTTGATTAGTAGAGGTGTCAAAGGTATGGGGAGCAGGCAGGAGAATGGGGTTAGGAGGGAGAGATAGATCAGCCTTGATTGAAGGGGAAGTAGACTAGATGGGCCAAATGGCCTAATTCTACTCCTACTCTTATGACATGACACAAGCATGTCTAGTTTTGATTCTTTTGTTTGATGTTGATGAGTCTTTGAGAGGCGGCAACGATGCATTTTAAACCATTGCTGTTCTTAAAAAATTAAGTTGTCACTTTTGTTTTGAAAGTGTTAATCTGGTTATTTTTTTGGTTGACAGTCACAGGCACTGGAGATCTCCATGCTTAAGCAGCAGATTGCCAAATGTGAGGAGAAGCTCCAGGTGCTGGACGTGATACAGAGTAAACTGCAAGCTTTAGAATGCTCTACAGCTGGGAAAGTGATTATAGATGCGAGGGATTGGAACAATCTACTGAGCCGCGTTGTACTGTTGGAAACTCAGCTGTTGCTACATTCCAAAAAGGTGAGTCAGAAATTTATTTTGGACGTGCTTTGTTCATCGGCATAAACTCAAGACATCCTCAATAGCAAATTTGGTGCTGCTCTGACTCAATTTGAGTGTTTCTGATACGGGTCACTGGATAATGAGAATTCTGGCCAACTCTACACTCACTCCACCCCATCTCCCAGAATGTCCTCAGCCTCAACTATTGATGCCAGGTGAAGTTAGCTCTGCTAAGACCAGAAATCCCTGCTGCGGTGCAGCTGTTCCTTGTTTAAGTTCTCATTTTTGCGCTTAACAATATCACCCCATATCTATTTACCGTCTTTTGCTTATCTAGATTCCCTGAAGCGTTAGCAAAGAATAAGGTTACATTGTCTACGTTATAGTCATGCTTATTCTTGAAATGGAAGAATCCAATGTATGCTGAGTAGTTGCTATGGATATCCATATGTTAAAAATTCCTTGATATTCCTAGTAAAACAAGGAGAAAACTTAATTCTGGAAGTGTCATAGAGGATCATAGAGTCAAAGTGTTATTAAAAGAGCTACTTGACATTTGAATTGACAACAAATACCATAGCAACACACGCAGAATGATTTTATTTAAAAAATAAAGTATTGCTAAGAGACACCAATTCTTTATATGGGCCATTTTAGTGCAGTTGTTTTGGTGCTTCGGACCAAATGTTTTTTTTTGGTTTGTGAAGTTCACAGTAGATTAAACAAAATGAAAAATGATAGAGAAAATAATCATACTTTCAGAGAGCTGGCTTAAGCAGGATCTGAAATGGATTAAAAAAATCTATTGGAAATGTGGCATATTTTTACCTATCAATTGAATAATTAATCTTTGACTTGTACCAATCTGTATCTTGCAAATGATATGTACTACATCTTTCCAAAAATTGTAAAGCATGCCATTTTCTCCTGACATAAATGAAAAATATTTTGTCTTTGGATGAATAAATTGATAATATTTGGGTCAGTTCTGTAAAATTCCTATAAAGCAAGTTTAAAAAAAAATCACATTTGTCTGTAATTATTTTTAGCTCGCATAATAGCTTGTCTTTCATCTCCAGAATGATTTACCTTCTGATTCCATTGGTGGGAATGATGAATATTCTTCATGCCAAATAACAAGCCATAACTCTTCAGGTAAACTGATATTGTAAAAATTAAATAATAATTGTCTTCTGAGGCAATCTCTCAGGATTGTGGATGATTTGCTTTTTCTCCCTTTTTTTGTGTGTTCTGAGGTGCATTATGAGACCAATTAAAAACATCTGAGTCTATAGATGGGGCAGGTGGTGCCTCATGGGATAAGTGAGTGGATAGTTTGTACACAAAAACAAAAAGTGGAGGTCAATTGAACATTCAAACATACATTCAGTGCAATCATTGTAAATTCAATCTAGGTTTTGACACCCCCCCCCCCCCCCCCTCTCTCCCCATAACCCTTGGCTACTTTGCAGTTTAAATGCCTTATCAATCTCGGTCTTGAATGTATTCAGTGACTGTGCCTCCTCAGTCCTCTGGGACAGCCAATTCCTGAGATTCATGACCTTCTGAGTGTGAGCTTCTTGCTCATCTTAATCTGGAATTGGTGATGCTTATTCTAAAACTTTGCTCCCTGGTTCTAGATAACTTCGCCGCAAATTTCAGTATCCATTCAAAATCTTGTTTCAATGAAGCCAACTTGCATTTCTTCTTGCTTCAATGAATATAGGGCCAGCTGCACATCTTTTCTTCATGCATCATAAACTGAATTCCAAGAACCAATCCAGTGAACTTTCTGTGCATCACCTCCAATGCAAGTACATCTTTCTTAAATATGGAGATGAAAACTGCATGTAATACTTTAAGTCCTGGCTCATAAGTGCCTGAAAAGCTGCATCAAAAGGTCCCTTATTTCATTCTCCATGCTTCTTACAATGTCTATTATGCTGCAGTCTAAACCTCAAATGGTTGATGGCACTCAGCCTGTATTTGCTGGAGTTTAGACGGATGAGGGGAGACTTCAATGAAACTTGCCGAATAGTGAAATGCATTGATAGAGTGAATGTGGAGAGGATGTTTCCACTAGTGGGATAGTAGGACCAGAGGCAATAGCCTCAGAATACAAGGACATACCTTGAGAAAGAAGATGAGGAGGAATTTCTTTAGTCAGAGGGTGGTTAATCTGTGGAATTTATTGCCACAGACAACTGTGAAGGCCAAGTCAATGGTAATTTTTGTATTTATATTTGTTGAGTGGTGTGGGCTGAATCACCTGCAGTTCAACACCAACAAGACTAAGGAGTTAGTGGTTGACTTTAGGAGGAGAGGAACACCCCTGTCCCCTGTCTCCATCAATGGCGTGGATGTGCAGTTTACCAAGGAGTACAAATACCTTGGAGTTTACCTGGACAGTAAACTGGACTGGTCCAGGAACGCCTAGGCCCTGTACAAGAAGGAACAGAGCCGGTTGTACTTTTTGAGAAGGCTCCGTTCTTTCAACGTCTGCAGTAAGATGCTGCAGATGTTCTACCATTCGGTGGTAGCCAGTGCCATCTTCTTCGCCCTTCAGCAGGACGAAGGCCGCGAACGCCAACAAGATTAACAAACTCATCAGGAAGGCTGCTCCTTCCCGGGGCGGGGTTGGATTCATGAGAGGTGGTCTTGGAGGGGAGGATGCTCCTTAAACGGTGGAGCATCTTGGACAATGCAGATCACTCCCTCCACGACACACTGGTCAACCTGAGGAGTACTTCCAGCAACAGACTGGTTCCATCAATGGGATTGAGGGGGAAAGATACATTGGCCAAGATTGACTGGCCAAAGTAGACATGATGGGCCGAATGGCCTAATTCTGCACTTGGAACTTATGATCGTTACTTCTTCATGTTTTCCAGCGATGCTGCCTGACTGCTGATTTATTCCAACACTTTGTGTCCTTTTAAATTTTAACCAGCATCTGCAGTTGTTTCTTTCTACACTGGGCAAAAGACAAAGCATTAGTGCAAAAACATGCTTTAAAAAAATAATAAGTCCGTGTTTGTGCAAGAGGTTGACCAGTCAAGGAAGAATTAGGTCAAGAACCTGATAGGTGAAGGAAAGTAGCTGTTCCTAAACCTGCTTATCTAGTACTTCAGACTTCTGTCCTTCCTGCTCGATGGTAGGGTTTGGATGATTTCACTGCATTTAATAAAAAGATTTAGAGGTTCATTTGGTATCCCAATAATGATAAAGTTCTGAACCAAGAGTGGCAAGAGGGGATTTAGCTGGATGGCTTTTCACTGGTTGGTATGGTAAGTATTAATTAATATATTTTCTTACAACATTCCATTTTAAAGGTGAATCTGATGACTAAGGAAAATGCTAACTTGTTAACAAGCCATTACAGGAATGATAAATTTTATCTTGGTCAGAGTTGACATCAATATCTATCAAAATGGAACTGCATATGCTGGTGTACACTGAAGATGGACAAAAAATGCTGGAGTAATTCAGCGGGTCATGCAGCATCTGGAGAAAAGGAATAGGTGACGTTTCGGGTCGAAACCCTGCTGAAGAAGGGTTTACTCCTGCATTTTGTGTCTACTTTAAAATGTATTTGCTTTTAATAATTGTTATGCTGCATTGCACAATTGCAGTATTTGTAGTTTGCCTGCACACTCTCAAGTTATCTTAAATATTTATACTTCTGTAAAATGTCACTCTTGACGCAAAATGGTGATAACGCAGGAATTCTGAAGATGATAATTTTTTGATATTGGGTGGGAAGTGTCAACCAATAATTGGCAATAGGCACATATGACTGCGTACTGAAGCTCAAGCAGCAATGTCTGTTGCTCCAAACAATGCCTGGCCTACTTTTTTTTCTTCACTAAATCAGTGTCTGGTATCTGGCCTTGCACAGGCATGTCAAAAGGCAGAGCTTGACTCAGGATGAATATTTCTTTGCAGATAAAGAACTAAGAGTGGAGACGCCAGGGAGCCTCAGCTATCAATCATCTGGATACAACTCGCTGTTATCAGCAGACGAATCGCCCAAAGCAATGTGCATCAATTCGTTATCTCTGACAGAAGTCACAAAGGTGAGTAAAATTGGATGAGATTTTCTTACGTCCTCTTTAAACGAGAGAGTGTGCTAATGTTTAGTTTAGTTTAGAGATGCAGCATGCAAACAGGCCCTTCAGCCCACCAAATCCATGGCGATCATAGATCACCCACTTTACATTAGTTCTATGTTACACCACTTTTGTATCCACTCTCTACACACTCGGGGCAGTTTACAAAAGCCAATTGACCTACAAACAAGCTTTCGGACATGGAATGAGACCGATTGGCCGAATGGCCTAATTCTGCTCTTATGTCTTATGAAACTAGCACCCAGAGAAAATCCACACCGTCACATGGTACGCCACTGTCCTGACATAAAATATTCTTCCATTTTGGTTATTTAAGTCAAAAGTTTCATCACCTCTAGAATTCAGGATTAAGACTGAAACATTGAAGGTTAAAAATGAATTGTTTTGAAAATATTGTCAACGTGGTTCATTCAACCTTACTTTCTATCAAAGAGGGCAAGAAGTATACACACAAAAAATAATGATTTCTTATAACATTACGATAGTTGTCAAAATCAAGAATATGCAAAGTTAGAGGGAAGGGTGGTAGTTGGAGATGATAGAGGGAAGAAGGCAGATGTAAGAGGAACTCATTTGAATGAGAATGGTGTTTGGAGACTGGAGAAAGAGTACTGGAAGTGGAGTAAATGAAGACATGAAATGGGATAGAGATTGGAGATGTATTTTGGGTTCTGGTTAACTTATACTATCATAATAATATGGTATCAACATGCTCACAATATCCAAGTTAGTTTTGGAGATACAATCGAACCAGGCCCTTCGGCCCACTGACTCCAAGCTGACCAGTGATCATCCATACACTTGTCCTATGTTATCCCAGCTCTGCATCCTAAACACTGGGAGCAATTTACAGCAGCCAGTTAACCTACAAACCTGCACTTCTTTGGAATGTGGGAGGAAACCGGAGCACCCGGAGAAAACCCACGTTGTCACAGGGAGAACATACATACTCCGTGCAGACAGCACCCATAGTCAGGATTGAACCCGCATCTCTGGCGCTGTAAGGCAGAAACTGCTGCACCACTGTGCCGCTCTATTCAAACCCATGTTGATGAAAGTAGTGATACTTTTATTCAAGTGGGATAAAACATGTGGCAGCATTGTGAGTAACAAATAACAGGACATTTCTTATGGTACTTTATGTGACATCTGTAGAGCTGCAACCTCAGAGTACCACTTCATCTATGTCATGGGCATTTATTACTGGTATCTATATTTAAAATTTACACAGTTTAATTGGTGAGTGTACTCTTGGCACTTGGATATGGCTCCTCAAGCAAATCCTTACTCATAGAGTCATGGAGCTGTAAAGCAAGGATGCAGGACCACCTTTTGTGCTAATCCCATACACCTGCATTTCGCCCATAGCCTTCTAAAGCTTTCCTATGTATATATCTGTTCAAGTGTCTTTTTAAATTAATCGTAGGGTTGGGAAGGTCTGAAGCTAGAAGTCCGTTAGCTCTGGCTAATCCAGAAACATTGTTTAATCTCTTATCTCGACGGAGATGTTTTTTTGGGGGGGTTTTCTGTATCACATCTCCGTCTGCACTGTGGCCTAACATCGAGGAGCTGATGGCCTCTTGCTGGGGATCGACTTCAGGAGCTTCAGGAGCCTGCAAACCTTAATATCGTGGAGCTGGCGGTCCGTGTCGGGGATCGACCTTAGAGCTCCAACCGCGGGAGCCTGCAGGACTTAACATCGTGGATCTGCAGAACTTTGGTCAGAGATCTACTTCGGGAGCTCCAGTCCGCAGGACCTTCAACGTGGGGGCTTCAATCGTAGGCTGCGGGAGATTAGATCGCCCCGACTGCGGATTGTTCAACTGCCCCGACCGCGGGACAATAAAGAGGAAAGAAGATTATACTTTATTGCCTTCCATCACAGTGGGGAACGTGGGGAATCCGTGTGGTGGATGTTTAAATTAGCTTTTATGTAGTTGTGTGTCTTGTTGCTTTTTTAGTATGACTGTATGGTAAATCGAGTTTCACTGCACCTTAATTTGTACACGTAACAATAAAATACCTTTGAACTTTGTACATTGAAAAATGAATGGAATAACAGTTTTCCAAATTTATATTTGAATCTTCCTATCCATTACAGTAAATTGCTTGTAACTAGGGATGAAAATTGAAGCTCGATAAACCCTTCAATCAAGGTTAAGGTTGTGACGGTACTGCCTTTTACCCCCACATCATTGAAGAGTCTATGATCACCAAAGTAGAATGAATGTGATCTATTTTGGCTAAGGCTATTGCTAAATTGAGGGGCTGAAATTTGTTTAGTCTCTGACTCATCAGCATTACAGAGGTTAAGAAATGAATGTCATTGCACCAGAATCTTAGTCATTCGCATTTCAAAGAGTTGAATATGCACACTCATGCTTCATGGGGCAATAACATGTCTTGAACACTGACCTTGGGGGTGGAAAGTTAATTAGACAGCCAGATGCAGCAAAACAACCATTGTAGCTGAATGAGACAAGATTTCTTATTTTATCGCAAGGTTAGAAAATATATAGAATGTGCAGGAACGAACTGCAGATGCTGGTATGCACTGAAGATAAACGCAAAATACTGGAGTAATTCAGCGGGTCAGGCAGCATCTCTGGAGAAAAGGAATAGGTGATATTTTCTCCATTCCCAACATATAAAATATATAATTGTGCTAAAAAACAAATATAGCAATAGGGTCAGAAATGTCACTCCTTCAAACGTTACAATGTTGGAACAGTTTAAAGATTGCAAGATAACTTGGCAATGTATGAAACTGGAAACGCATAGAACAGGAAAAAATACATTAGTGGGTTTTACAGATGAAGTGAATAAGTTTAAAATTAGAAATAAATACTCAGTAAGTTGGCAGCATTTCTTGAAAAACAGTTAATGTAACCGGTCCACAACTGTGTTTTCTCAGTATGCGTCCTTTTTGCAAGTTCTACTTGTTGGACAGGAGTTCTGTGAGACCCTCTCTCTGTTCCCTCTCCGTGATTCCTTCTGCTTGTCTGCTCTTCCGCCATGTTTTGAACCAGACACGCTGCCACTGACACGTGTGTATCGTCACCACTCATCTGCTGAACTGTTACTGTTTGAAATGTTAACTCCGCTTCTCTCCCCACAAATACTACCTGACCCACTGAGTATTTCAACCATTTTCAGTTTTACTTTCTCATTTTCAGCATCTGCAGACAACACCACAGATTAGAATTGAATCTGGCTTGCTGACGTTGTGAAAGCGCTACACTGGCTCTACCACTGTACATCCCAGCTCAGAAATCAGTAAAAAACAATGGAATAAATATAAACATAGTTAAATCGGGCCTTGGCATTCTGGGCTTTACCTCAAGGAAGTTATCATACAAAATCCCATTTTCCAATCTGATAGAAGTAATGTTATGGGACTCATTCTATATGAGATTATAGGATCTCTGTGTTGAAATCTGGATACTACTTTTCATGAAGGGTCGACTGTCCCAGGAGAGAATCTAGCACCAATTTAGCAATGATATGGGATTGATTTAAGATTGTAAGTAATTAAGATTGAACTATCTGCTAGGCAAGAAAAAGGCAAACGATTTCCTCTGTTAATGACTTGAGCCTGGGTTATAATTTTGCAATTCACACCTGGAGGCATATCTTCAGCCACAGGGAAGCAAATATCTCAACATTTAAAGTTTAAGTTGATGGATTTTTAACAGGTTTAGATGCTAGCGTTTCAGAGACAGATCAGCCATGATCCAACAGAAACAAGGGTCCTGAACTTAAAGAAAGGTAACTTTGAGGTTATGAGACGTGAATTGGCCAAGATAGACTGGCGATTGATTCTTAATGTGTTGATGGTGGATATGCAATGGAAGGCATTTAAAGACTGCATGGATGAAGTACAACAATTGTTCATCCCAGTTTGGCAAAAAAAATAAATCAGGGAAGGTAGTGCATCCGTGGATAACAAGGGAAATCAGGGATAGTATCAAAACAAAAGATGAAGCGTACAAATTAGCCAGAAAAAGCAGCCTACCAAAGGACTGGGAGAAATTCAGAGACCAGCAGAGGAGGACAAAGGGCTTAATTAGGAAAGGGAAAATAGATTATGAAAGAAAACTGGCAGGGAACATAAAAACTGACTGCAAAAGCTTTTATAGATATGTGAAGAGAAAAAGATTAGTTAAAACAAATGTAGGTCCCTTGCAGTCAGAAACAGGTGAATTGATCATGGGGAACAAGGACATGGCAGACCAATTGAATAACTACTTTGGTTCTGTCTTCACTAAGGAAGACATAAATAATCTGCCGGAAATAGCAGGGGACCGGGGGTCAAATGAGGTGGAGGAACTGAGTGAAATCTAGGTTAGCCGGGAAGTGGTGTTAGGTAAATTGAATGGATTAAAGGCCGATAAATCCCCAGGGCCAGATAGGCTGCATCCCAGAGTACTTAAGGAAGTAGCCCCAGAAATAGTGGATGCATTAGTGATAATTTTTCAAAACTCTTTAGATTCTGGAGTAGTTCCTGAGGATTGGAGGGTAGCTAATGTAACACCACTTTTTAAAAAGGGAGGGAGAGAGAAAACGGGGAACCAGTTAGTCTAACGTCGGTAGTGGGGAAACTGCTAGAATCAGTTATTAAAGATGGGATAGCAGCACATTTGGAAAGTAGTGAAATCATTGGACAAAGTTAGCATGTATTTATGAAGGGTAAATCATGTCTGATGAATCTTATAGAATTTGTCGAGGATGTAACTAGTAGAGTGGATAAGGGAGAACCAGTGGATGTGTTATATCTGGACTTTCAGAAAGCTTTCGACAAGGTCCCACATAAGAGATTAGTATACAAACTTAAAGCTTATGGTATTGGGGGTTCAGTATTGATGTGGATGGAGAACTGGCTTGTACTCAAAAGCAACAAGCGTGGATCTGAACAATTTAATGATTTGTCAGGCAGCATCTAACAGAATTCCCGGGCACATTTGTGACCTTTGGATTCTCTTGGTATGTTCAAGAAGGCTGCCCTCGGTGTGCAAGGCTTAATGGACAATAGGTGCAGGAGTAGGCATACGGCCCTTCGAACCAGTTCAATGTGATCATGGCTGATCATCCCCAATCAGTACCCTGTTCCTGCCTTCTCCCCATATCCCCTGACTCCGCTATCTTTAAGAGGCCTATCCAGCTCTCTCTTGAAAGTATCCAGAGAACCGGCCTCCACCGCCCACTGAGGCAAAGAATTCCACAGATTCACAATTCTCTGTGTAAAAAAAAGTGTTTCCTCATCTCCACTCTAAATGGCTTGTCCCATATTCTTAAACTGTGGCCCCTGGTTCTGGACATCGTACAAACCTTTTTGGTGTTTTACCTATCACATGTTTCAAGTTTGATACGATACGATAGAACTTTATGTTCATGCAATGAAGCAATTTATCTAAGAGATAAAAGAGTCTGAAGAAGGGTGCCGACCTGAAATGTCACCTATTTTTCGCAAGAGCTGCTGCCTGACCTGCTACGTTACTCCAGCATTTTGTGTCCATCTAAGAGATATTAAAGTTTAGCGTTTCAAGGTCAGTTTATTGTCACCTGTACCAATTAAGGTACAGTGAAATTTGAGTTGCCATACAGCCATACTAAGTGAAAAGCAATAAGACACACCACCACATAAAAATTAAAATAAACATCCAACACAGTGTCCAAAAATGAGTTACCCATAGTGATTGTAATCAGCACAACTCTTATTCATTTAGCGACAGTGTGAGATGTCTGCAGCAAATGGTATTTGGGATAAAGCTGTTGGATTTATACAAGAGCAGTGATACATAATGTTTTCAAGGAAGGTTATCCGAGATGTCCATTCTTGTTTATAATTAGAAATTGGAATGAACAACTGTAGCTGGGGTCATTTCGACTTTCAACAATTGACTGCAGGATCAGGATGGTAGCTAAAATTACATTTGGAAATTTTGGTGTAAAAAAATGGGAATGATAGAATTTGGAGACACAAGTCATTGCAGATGCTGGAATTTCCTCTGTTTATGATAATGCCCTAGAAAATAAAAAATAAAATTTTTGTCATTGCATTTTAGAAAACGATCCAGTTTTGTTCTTCATGTACAAGCTAGTCTTTTTCTGCACGTTGTAGTATGTAAGAGTTATGTTTTTCCATTCAAACCCATGCCTTGTATTTTACAGTCACACGCAGTCAAGTACAAAGTGGAAAGGATAAGCAAAATGTGAGTATTTATTCTTGTATTGAAACGGGTGTTAATTTTGCAATTGTTTCCAAATAGATGTGCAATTGTATTTTTGTTTGTAAGTTAGTAGTAAAAACTAGAACAACAATGTCATTAATTGCCATATTTTCCTATTATTTAATCCATAAATATATTTCAAAACTGCCTACCAAGATTGGGCCAAACATTGGACTCGTGTAGATGGGGCATCTTGGTCAGCATGAGCAAATGGGGCCGAAGGGCTTGTTTATGTGCACTATGACTATGATTCGATAGGGTATCTTTTGTTTTATTCATTCTGAGGCTTCCTACAAATGTGTCAATCTATTTTTACACATGTACCTGCTTAGCTCAACCATTGAGAGCACTGGTTCATCTGGTGGTTCCAGAATCTAAATGCTCGCAGGTCGTGATCCAAAACCTGAAGTGATAGGGTGGGGGAGTGATGGGTAAGGCATCCACTCAAGCGGTATATGCCAGGAATCTAGCAAGATCTATTTCCCTCTGTGCTGGCACATATGGAGCAATGAACAGTGACTTCCTTTGCTACATGGCTCAGCGTATGATCAGCCGCTGTGTCAATTGGTAGAGGCTGGTGTTGGACTGGGCTTAGAATTGCAGTCACTAGGTGCTACATATGGGGATCGGGCTATATTCTGGTTGTCAAGCGAGTGTGGGACTATCAGCGGCACAACATTTTTGTTGGCAGATTGCCTAGATTGCTATGATTTCACTAATCATCACCTACTGGATGTGATGGAAACTGCTGCCTCCTGCTTTTGCCTGGCTACATAGCTTTCCCAATCCAGAGATTTCTCTGTGCAACAGGCTCAATGGCCAGAGACCATACCTGTTTGTGGCCTTCTGTACTGGCCCAGTGAGATCCATTGTTAGCTTATGTATGGCATGTAACATAAATTGAATCCAATACTCCCTGAGTCAGAACCTTCCAGCAGCTGTCTCCACCTTTGCCCTCTCTTCCCCTTAGTATCTATTTTCTTCTGTCTCCCTCTATCCATTGTCTAGCTGTCAAGCTTCACCCATCCCTAATCCACTAATCACCTCTCGTTTCTGTCTCACTGCTCTCCCTCTCCTCTTTGACAATCTCTCCTCTCACTCTCCGTCCTGATGCACGGGTTTGACTCCATCTCAAATTTTGCTTGGGCAGCTTCCAACCCAGTGGTATGAACTTTGATTTCTCTAACTTCAAGTAACCCAGCATTCCCTCTATCTCCATCCTTCCCCCACCCAAGTTGCATCAACTTCTCGTTCTCATCCAGCAAACAGCTAACAACGACCTGTTTCCTTTATCATCGTTACTTTTGTGCATATCGTTCATTCATTTATTCTATATCTCTCTATATTACCATCTATATCTCTCGTTTCCCTTTCCCCGACTCTCAGTCTGAAGAAGGTTCTCGACCCGAAACGTCACCTAATCCTCACCAGAGATGTTGCCTGTCTCGCTGAGTTAGTTACTCCAGCACTTTGTGTATATCTTCGATTTAAATATCGCATCTGTTGTTCCTTCCTACAGATTTTTTTAATCTTAGTGGATAAAAATTTTGATCAAATTATTTTTGCACATCTGAAAAGGTCTTCTGTGGGTCAGAGAATTTTTGATTTATTTCTGTTTTAATCTCTGAATTTCTTACTCCCTTTGGATATTATTTGGATGACTAGTCTGTGTTGATTTGTATTGGCCCCAGTTAATCCCCACTGTCGTAACTACATTGGTGGGACCATGAAACAAACATTATATTTCTGTTACAGGTTATCTCAAACATACCAAGGCATGTCCAAATTACATTAGTGGATAAATGGGTATCTCTCTATTCATATTATTTTGTTTGTTTCATTTTTGGAATAATTGAAACCTCTAGAAAAATATTGTCATTAGCTGCAGTACCTGATCATGGCCAGAAGATGGCACAGATTTCTACACTGATACACTCACAATTGTTACTGGTCTGTTTGAGCACAGCACCACCCTGTGGAAGAAATCAAATACAAAATTTAATTATGCAATATTAAATAACTGACCTACAAAAAACTCCTTCCCTTCAACCCCCCCCCCCCTTTCCCTGTGCCCCGCTTCGCTTCACACCAATTTCTCCGCTTCCTCCTCCACCTCTATTCTTTCCTCTGGCTTCATAATTCACGCCTGTCTAAAGAAGGGTTCCAAACAGTTACCTTTTCTCCAGAAATGATGCCTGACCCACTTACCACAGCACTTTGTGTCTATCTTTGGTATAAACCAGAACCTGCAGTTCTTTGTTTCCACGTTCTATCTCGCCCCATCTCCTAGCATTCTCTGAAGGACACATTGGTCCCCTTCCACATATGGAACCACACCACACCACAGCGCCCCCTCCAGAGACCCCCCCCACACCAACATGTTCTCCCACTGCAAACGGTCTGAAGAAGGGTCCCAAATCCCATAAACATCATCTATCCATGTTCTCCAGAGATGCTGCCTGACCCACTTAGCACTTTGTGTTTTAGAGGGTTCCCTTATTCAATTAGCCTTGCATGAAGAAGCAAAGGGAGCAATCTTGAGTACAGAGGCAGTGCTTGACAATGGATTCATCAAGATGTACTGGTAATCGAAAAAGTAATTCTCAACAAAAGACGACTGCAAATCTAAAGGTGATTTGTGGACTACAGCACCCAGTTCAGCAATTCTCTTTTGCAGTTGTGAAACAGTCAGTGAAGGACACATTGGTCCCTAAAAAATAAAAAAAGGAAGAGAGAAAGAGGAAAGTAGAAATGGAAGAGAAGGCCCACACAAATCTGTAAAGATGTAGGCACAGCGTCATGCACAATCGGCACTACGGCACCGCTGCTCACATGTTCCAGAGACCAACCGTGGTTCTAATTTCTTCAAGGCGTGCTATGACCTTGAACATTTTAACAGTTGGTCTGTGCCAAGTTTGCATTCCAATTATTCCCTTTGACTGCAATTGGTATCTTTCATTACAGATAATCCATTCCGGGTTCTATTCCTTGAAAATCTTTGTAAATTTCCTCCCAAAAATTCCCATTTGTACATGCGGGTGTTATATTAGCGTTTTAATTTATCGCTGGGAGAGACGTTTGGATAAAAATTGCCTTCTAGTAATTTCATTGAGTGTCTTGATAGAGAAAGTGAATCAAATATTTTTGTACATTAATGGAACTAATGTTTCCCAACTTCGAGATCTTTGTCATTAGCTCTTGTTCCCAATGGTTCATTGGCTAGTGCAGACTTAAGTGTTGAGGGGATTCTCTATTTAATATATTATTATTGATATTAATTTTTGTGAATCAGCCTTGATATTCATTGCTTCTTCTAAAGGATCTAAAAATTAGTTTGAAATCTATGTGTATGTTTCTTCATAAAGTCACATACCTGTATATATTTAAAATATTGATTATCCTTCAATTTAAATTTTAATTTTAATTGTTGTAAAAGTTTGCCCACTTCATACATGGCCTAATAGTCTATCCCATTGTTGAATGTGTTGTCGATGAGAGAAGGTTTTGAATGCGGGGTTGTTCAATAGTGGGGTTAGTACTGATAAATTATTTAATTTCAAGGATGCTTTTATTTGTTTCCCAAATTCTTATTATCTGTGAATAATTGGGGTTCTTCTTATATATTATACTATTTACTATTCAATTTTATCGGTTGAGAGCAGGATCGTTCCTATATCGTGCGGATAGCACTCCTCTTTCTCCATTCTTATCCACTCCAACTGCTGAGTGGGAACTATCTAGCCAGTATATTATGTTCTTAATATGCACCCCCAGTAGTAATATATAAAGTTAGGTAATGATAAACCCCCACTTCTTTAGATTTGCACAAATGCTTTTGTTGAATTCTATGTGTTCTGTAGTCCCATATAAAATTAGTGATAGTGGAATCTAATTTTTTGAAAAAATATTTTGGATATATATTGGGATTGCTTGAAACAAATATATTAATTGTGACGAGGCATTCTACCTATCAATGAGAGTGGAAGCGTTTTCCAAAATTTAATCGTATCATTCAGTTTAATAGTGGTATAAAATTGGCACTAAATAATGATTTTGTCTTCTCGTAATTTGAATACCCAGGTACTTGAATTTTTCTGGTGCAATTTTGAAGGGGAATTTTAGTAAGTGTCTCGAATCCTGTGGTTTTAAAGACATATTTTTGCGTTCGAATCGAATCCTGTGGTTTTAAAGACATTTCGCTTTTATTCCAATTTATTCTGTATCCTGAAAAAGAGCCGAATTCCTCAATTAGTGTTAATAAGGTGGGTATACTCGTTTGTGTATTAGTAATATATAAAAGGATATCATCAGCGTATAATGAAATTTTATTCTTTGAGTCCTTGCTGTTATATCCGTGAATATTCGGGTGATTTCTAATCCTTTCGGCCAGCGGTTCTATCATAAGGGCAAATAGCAATGGTGATAAGGCACACCCTTGCCTATTACCCCTTGATAAGTAAAATTTTGGAGATAGCGTATTGTTAGTTAATATTCTTGCCGTAGGTCTATCATAAAGTAGTTTAATCCATCTGATAAAATTCTCTCCCATATTAAATTTTTGGAGTATCTTCGGTTTAAACCAGCATCTGCTGTTCCTTCCTATACAAAAAGAAACAGGATATGCTTTGACTTCAACGTGATGTAAGAAAAAAGAAACATGATTTTTTGGCAAAACACAGACACCCAGAAGATCTTGGATATCAAATTTGAATAAAAAGCAAAAAAATGAAATTGGAAGTTAAAGCAGAGATAATTAAAACACTGCAGACCAAGGCCATCACCATACTATAAGATGAATTAAAAGCAAGTGGACCAAACTCATCTCTTCCTAAAACGTTGAAAACCAAAGCTCAGATGTAAAGAGAACTACTGGACACTGAAATTGATTTGTGTAAGAAAGTACAAGCTGGAGAGGATATCACTAAAGTTGAAAAAAACCGAAGAATTCCAGCTGGAGGCTGCCAAACAATGGATCCTTTTTGTGTTTGTGGGAGAGGACACAACTCCAGAGACCGAGGTAGTGGCAAAGGGCATCTTGTGCCTAGTTTGGAGTGTACTTTTCCACTCAGTAGTTGACCACTGTCCAAAATTGAATTGAATTGAATTGAATTGAATTGAATTGAATTTCCTTTATTGTCATTCAGACCTTACGGTCTGAACGAAATTTCGTGCCTGCAGTCATACATACAATGATACAATAATAAACAACAATAAACACAAATTAACATCCACCACAGTGAGTCCTCCAAACACCTCCTCACTGTGGTGGAGGCAAAAATCTTAGGGCTGCAGTCTCTTCCCTCTTCTCCCTCTGTGCTGAGGCAATCATTGAACATCACTGGATTTGCAGAAAGGAACCAAGATGGAAGTCCGGCCACATTTTTCACAATTTGGTGAACTTGAAGATTGTCCAATTGATGATGATTCTTGTCACGCAATCATCACCTACAAGATGAGGTCGGAAGCAGACGCTGTTGACTTACTTGGAATTTGTTTCAAGAGGCAGGACTTAAACTTGCATGGTACAAACTTGGATCCACCACCCTTGTTATTAAGCCTAATGAAGATGTGGAGACGGGTGAAGAGGAGTCTCAGGAAGAATCTTTGATGCTACATTACTGCAAGACGGCAATGATGTAGATGATAAGTTTTAATGGTCTTGCTTCCTTTTTGGTAATCCGGCATCTGCCATTCCTTGTGTCTGCAAATAAAAAGAACAAACTGGCTACATCATTTTACCAAGAGTATTATTAACCTTGTGTAAGAGTTAATTGTATTGGGCTACCAACTTTCAAGCACCCCCATCTGATCTTCATTTGGAGAGTGGGACAGATTGCTAACAGGCCGGGGAAATTATGACTTGGGTAAGCCAATTGCTGAAGGGAAAGGATACTTGTGGTGAGGTGCTGCAACTGCATAAATGATGCACTATTTATGACACATCTGGCACTTTACAGGACGGGCTCGTAATAAAAATTTAAAGGCAGAATTATTTAAATCCCATTCAAGGCAATCGAGTTCTGCACTGCAAGATTTGATGTAGCCCAGGAAGTATTTATTATGCTAAGATCATTTATATATGGTTTAGTATATTTTGGAGATAAATTGTGGAAATAGACCCTTCATCCCACAGAGTCTGTGCCGACCAACGATCACCCGTACACTAGTTCTATCTTATCCCAGTTTTGTATCATACACATTAGGGGAAATTTACAGAAACCAATGAACCCACAAACCTGCACGTCTTTGGAATGTGGAGGAAATCTGAGCACCCAGAGAAAACCCATGCTGTCACAAAGTGAACGTACAAACTCCATACTGTCAGCACCCGTAGTCAAGATCGAACCTAGGTCTCTGGCGCAATAAGGCAGCTACCCTACCTCTGCACCACTGTGCCAGTTCGAGTTGTGTGAGAACAAGCTAACTTGATATGATTATATTTCCAAAGCATGCAGAATCTAAAGACCAGGAGGAAGGAGTGGCATTGATATTTATTAATTTCTTCCCTAGGATTGAAGAAACCTCGGAACTGCTGAAGTGTACAGAAAATTCAGCTGAGACTAACAATACAGGCCCTTCATTGATTCTCTAGCAAAATCCCAAGGATGTTGAAAATCTAACATAAAAACAAAAATTGTCAATCACCCAGCAGTTCGGGCAGTGTCGGTGCAGAAGGAGGCCGAATTCATGTTTCAAGTCTGTGACTTTTGATCAATACAACTGATTGTATCATTGCAGAGGTTCAAAGTTTATATTACCACTCTTGATAAAAAATAAAAAAAAAAATTTGTAATTTTATAATTAAGTAGAAGTTATTTACCAGCATTGAAATTTCCGATTGTGAAGTTTTATAATATCGGAAGCTACAATAATAAATGTCTATGAAATCTTAAAATATATAACTTGAAAACAAATTACAAAAGATTAATAAAACTATTTTGGTTTCGATTGATTTGATTTTTTTAACGTATTGTAGCCACTGTACGTGCGTGTGTGTGCGCATGCGTGTGTGTTACCATCTTGTATTAATTTATTACACAGTTCTAAGGAATGGACAGCAGTATCTTACAACTGTGAGGACAGTCTTTAATTAACAGGATTAGAATATTCTTTGTTTTACATAATGTTTGCCGTAGAATTTCTTGATGATCTTCGGTCAGTGGGGCATTTAGTTTTATTCAAGTCTAATCTTGAGACAGCAGCCAAGATGAAAAGTTAACCATGAGCCCTAATAAACTCAATGCTAAATTAATTTTATTTTACTAACCAAGAAGGGCAGGGTCAACAGATGCATAGGTCCTTCACTGAAGGGTATCACTATTCATTCATCGTCACTCGGTCCATCTCTTGGAACTCCTTCTCAACAGCACTGTAGGAGGAGCTTCACCAGAAGCCTGCACTGATGCAAGAAGGCAGCTCATCACCACCTTCTCAAGGACAATTAGGGATGAGCAATAAATGTTGGCCTTACTGGCAAACACAGATACTGAAAAAACGAATAAATTGGAGAATGTATATTACTTTTGTCTAATGTGCAATATGTAAAAAATCAGTTATAAACTCTGGGTTTTACTTCCTAGTTTGTTGTCTATCAGATTTCTTTAATACACCTGGCTGCTCCGATATTGTTGTTGGATGCTATGGAGCCCTTGGAATTTGTTGCAGCTATCGACATTGGGAATGCTGAATGGCATGTCATAGAGATTGCCAAGTGGGAAGCTTTCTTTCAGGCCAGTTTTAAGTGCCATTATGTAGAAATGAGAATCTGCTGGTTTTCAAAAAAAGACAAAGTGCTGAAGTAACTCAGTGGGTCAGGCAGCATCTCTAGTTCATATCCAACAGTATGAACATTAAATTCTCCAATTTTAAGTTACCTCAAACAAAACCCTCCGGTTTCTCCTCCTCACCCTCCTTTCTTTCCACCCCTCCCATTTCTTCCCCACACGTTCCCTTTCTCCCCGCCTCCCCCTGTCTTCCCCACCTGTACTCACACCTATTTCTCCCCGTCCACCTACATTCCTTCCACTGGCTTCACAATTTGCAACTCTTCGATCCTTTTGTCTCACAACAATTTTTTCCATATCTGGTCTTTGTCCAATCATCCCCCTATCAAAATCCCCCTCACCAGTGTTCACTTATTACCTGTCAGGCATTGTCCTGCTCCTCCCTCTTTTTCATCCCCCCCCCCCCCCCCCCCCCCCCCCCCCCCCCCCCCCCCCCCCACCTACCAATCAGTCTGAAGAAAGATCCCAATCCAAAATGTCACCTATCCATGTTGTCCAGAGATGCTTCCTGACCTGCTGAGTTACAACAACACATTGTGTCTTTTTAAATGCCATTACTTCAACACTGATTGCAAGATCAGTCCCAAGGAGAAAAGGCAGCAGGAACAGTAAAAGTAAATGAAGGAAACCCAAGGCCAGGTTGCATCTTTGTTTCTGCTGAGGATGCAGCTGCACTTACAGCTGCAAAAGATTAAATGATTCATTTCCAATCCATTAAGAAGAAATCAAGAGAGTGCTTTTCTTGAAGGTTGAGAAAACCTTCCAAGATAACTCAAATTCTTAACATTTTACAAATGTCACAGCTGAAGCACTTAATGCAGTATAAAGAAAACTTGGCATTGCCCTGTACTATTTGAACATAATCTGCAGAAAACCAGTTATTGAATTAGACGCACAATTGACAAAGGAAAATTGACTGGGTTAGACTTCAATTTTACACCAAGTGTTTCCGAGGCATAAAGCACACTTTAAAGTTATAACTAGAATGTTTATGCACTAAAAAACTCTGAACTAGGCAGGCAAAAAGGCATAAAATTACAAAAAAGGCACGTAAAAGGTACTTATTGACAAAAAAAGGCATGTATTTCCACCACCAAAATGTGGTTAAAAATTATAATATAATGGTTTTCCACATTAAATGACCAGTTGCCTGGTTGCATATAATTACTAGCATTTTTATCAAATTATTTAGTGTTAAACTATGC